>NC_051181.1:118515471-118684443 GCF_013339695.2 Rhipicephalus sanguineus
GTTATCCAACACCGTGTGAGCTGGTGAAATTCCTCTTACAGTTCAGTATACGTGCAATGGCGATGCACTTAAGCTGATAATAGTATAGTAAAATACTGTCAAGAGTACTTGCCCATAGTTTCATACGCAACACGCCTTACATTTTAACGGGTACGCCTCTCACTTCTCTGGTCCACCAACCAAGCCCGTTCCAAGGGAAAGACCAAACTCGTATAACTGTTAAATAAGCGTAATTGAGACGCGCAGCGGGAGGGTGTTCGGGCAATTTAGTCTGGAGTATACTGCAGGAACAGTTGGGAATTCTCACAACCTAGTCCACGTTTGCCGAAATCTCTTTCTCCCCTCTTACCCATGGCGTGATAGTCAACAAGACTCACTCGTGGCGCCATCTATTTTGTTTTTCTGTGTTCCTGCTAGCTGTCCCTTTCTCACTCGAGGTCGTACAATCACCTTCTCGTTTAGCACTTCTCGCGTATCGCATTACTCACTTGACAATGAATCCCTCCAGCGTGTGCACCTGGCTGCACGAAATGACGATGCAGCAAATTTGACAAGGCAATCAAGAAAAGGCCCGCGTAGACGCAAACCTAACAACCTTTAATTCCCCTTAATTCTCGTCCTCCATTATCCGCCGCGCGCGGGTTTCTCACCTTAACCATATCAGTCACGCCTCCTTTGACCACGCACCCTTAAACTTCACGGTTTCTTCAAACCGAGCTCCGCTGATTGGACTGTCGCTCTCGTTCACTTATACGCTAGTTCACGCGCAAGTTTGGCGGGCCGGAGGGAGCTAGTAAAGGCGAACACGCAACGCAACGCAACGAGACGCAACGCGAGATATACTTCACACCTCCGCAGACCGGCGGTTAACAACGCGGTCGCGGTGCGTTGCACCCAAGTGACGCTTCGCATGATGCGAGGCGGGTCAGGCGAACCGTAGGAATTCACTGACGGCGTGTTGCGAAAGCCGAGGACCTAAAAAACACACAACTTGGAACTTTGCCGAATACACTCTTTCCCGAAAGAAAGAAAGAAGAAAGAAAGAAAGAAAAGAAGAGAAAGAAAGAAAGAAAGAAAGAAAGAAAGAAAGAAGAAAGAAAGAAAGAAACAAACAAACAAACAAACAACAAACAACAAACAAACAACAAAGATCTGGCTCTCTACTTGGAGTTCCGCAAGGAGAATAGGTTAAGAGAAATAGACAATATGCTAATTATGAGGTTGAAGATGGTGTGAACAAACTTGTGTTGCGAGTGGCTCTTCAAAGTCAACCAATTAAACCAATTGTCGTGCAAAAACGAATGAGAGCCTAATGATAGCAACAATGACTTTTGCGGTTTCAAGAGCCAAAAAGCACAATTTGAGTATGAGGCATGCCGTAGCGGAGGTTTAAACCACCTGGAGTTCTTTAACGTGCACTGACATCGCACACTACCCGCACTTTCAGCATCTCGATTCCACCGAAATGCGACCGCAACCAAGATGAGTGTGTTGAGCTCTTTATGACAACGACGCGCGATCAAGGTCCTAATGACCTACGTCATCGAGAATGGCTGAGTTCAGGTTATCTGACGCAGCACGCACAAAAAAGACAGCGATTACTGCAGTCGAGACATACGACGAGATTTCCAACAAGCTCCTCAGGCTCGCCACATGCACAAAGGTACAGCTGTCACAGAAAAACAGAAAAAGAAGTGCCTATAAGGAGACAGTCATTTATATGGCGCTGATAAAGTGTGCTTGTTATATGACATCTACGCAACTTGAAATTCTCAGTTTAATGTTCCCCCGCAATCTGAGGATCAGAATATAGAGCAAATATTTCGAACGACTGTTCGTTTCTGTTCTTTGCCGACCATATCGGAGGTCTGCCGTACTGTTCTGGTTACACATTGTTTCTTTCTTCTTTATTTGTTTGTTATATCTATATCATCCACTGATAGCTGTCACAACGTACCACACATTGCCGCTTTAGTCTTTCTTTAAATATAAACTTGGGTGTTGACCAAGCAGAGCTAACGCATAAATCATAATAGACGCTGCATTGCAAGGATCCGCGTGACTTTCATTTATACCTCATTTTGTTTTTTGTTTTTTTAACCTCTCTGTTTTCGGTCTTTCCCTCTTTCCTACTTTCTGATGCACGCCCGAAAGATGTTCACGAGTGGAGTTGCATTCACTCCCCTTCGGAACACGGTGGCTACACGGCCAGGAATCGAACCCGTGGCCTCGCGTTCAAGAGCGGAAGCCACCGCTCTTGAGCGGTTGCTTCCACGTAGTCAGAGAGGGGGAGGGGGGACTAAGCGTAGCCAGGGAGGGGGGGGGGTTCAAACCGTCCACCCTACCCCTCTGAAATTTTTCAATTTTGAATGTGCATGTATATATACATGCACAGACAGAAACGCACACACGAATGTACATGAAGTACGGTTGAACACCCCCTCTCCGAAAAAAAATATTTTCCTTTGTTCTCGCTAAACTCATTTCTCATCTGACGTACAATTCCCTTCTCGTTTAGCACTTCTACGGTATCGCATTATCGCTCTACGCAAGCATTTCGTATAAAGTATTCGAGCACAAACTGATTGAGTGCACTGCCATCAACGAAACAACGTCCATGACGAAATCCTTCCCCGTCGACATTTGCGAGCGAAAGGCTGTTCTCACATTCGCTGAATTCATGATTCTTGTTCCAGTTAGCTTTTGCAGTTCGTCGGCCGATTTGTGTAGCCCTAAGCGCGCTGATTAGTGAGCCCCGCCAAGAAGCTCCTCTAAACGGGCGGAAGCCATATTGTGCCGGCAGGAGATGTAATGCCACCCTGCGACCACATGTAGAAGAAGAAGAGCGAATTTATTAGAAGGCAGAGAGGTCGGCCTGAGCTTGAGCCAGGCAAGCAAAACAAATACTTCAATAATACCCCGTGGCGCGACAGCTGCGCGACCAGACTTCTATGTGCGCATCGCTCGCATGCTCCTGCAGAACATCAATGGCGCGCTCGCGTCTTTCTTCTATAGCGTATATAATTGCAGTCTTCGCAAGAGCACAGCTATACAGACCTCTTACCCGAACCTTCGTTACATCATTTTCCAAACGGCTTTTTTGTCGCTTCTCCCAGCGCGACTCGTCTTGCGGAAGTGGGTGAATCGCGCAACAGGACGAAGCTCCGGCGCACGGTCAGTGAGAGAGCTCGCGTTTATACACGTGCGTGTGTGTGGGTGAGCCATGGAACTCACCTTTCGTTAGCCCCGTGAAGCCTCATTGCACCTAGTCACGCATACGTGTTTCAACGGGCGCGCGCGCGCGATACAGCGAAGTCAGGGTATACATTCATGCCGCCGTTTACGCGTGATTTCGCGACGCCGCGCACGCTTCGAACTCATGCGAACGGGATACTCCCTCCGTCTCATCCCTCAACTTCCTGGCGCAGCTGCATGCTGGGAAAGTCTTGCGTCATTAGCCTCGGTCAGAGAGGAGATGATCTTCGAATTGTGAGGCTGGCCTGCTGAAGTATTTCAGGGTAACTGTGTTGAACAATATACTCATTTGTTTGAAAATAGAATTTCTGGATGCTTAAAAGAAGAATTGCAGCCAGTTTCACGCCGTGAGAACCATCGGACTATGAAGTTGCAAGCGCGCGAGTGTATGTGATCGAGCATCGTCATTTAGATCATAATAGTCATCATTTCGTTTTATTTATTTCATTATTCATTCCCCCCTCTGGTCACGTGACCTGCGTGACTACTACTAACTACAACTATTACTAAGGCGACGATGACCACGACGGCACAGAGTAGACTAAGAAAGTTTTGCTGTAAAAAAGATCCATTGGCCGGTTATCCTGGTGGTCGCACTTTCTGCCGCCGAAACAAAGGAGTCCATGAAAGGGCGCGTGCTCTCGTGCAACTAAAGGCCGTGTCCCGAGGCTACCACTTTCGGTGATACTTTACCGAAACTCAGTCCGCGAGAACCACTGGCAGTTTTAACAGCGCAGCTGTTTAAACTTCATTGGTCACATATACTTGGTCACAACATCTCCATGGACCATTTGGGGATACTAGCCCATGGTGTACTGGACAAGGGTATCAAAAACCTGCCATGGTGTACAGTTGAAGCGTCCGCGGCTACCATCCAGCATTTGTTATGAACATGCCCTGCCGCCTGAAACAGATACGACGGCGCTACCTGAAAACAGTGGGTCCAACTATAGAGTACGGTTGACGTATATCGCGGAAACCAGCCTCCATTAATATATTTAATTGTGTATGCCGTTCGGCAAACCTTAGAAACAAAAGAAAACAAATCGATGTTTGCACTAAGTCGCGCAAATCTTGGCACAGCGAAGCACGGGCCCATCGCCGCTCGTACTCCCCGTCGACCAACACGTCTAGCTTCGTGATGCGCGGCTTCCTCCTCGGGAGTAAGCACTTTCTTAGGACGCCCCATGACTCTCTGGACACGATCGGGCGCAGCCAGGCTATGCACTATAAAGCGGAGGTTGCGCACGATGTCCCCGTCGGTGGGCGTAAAGAATTTTTTCGTGAAGAATTTTTTTGTCGTCAAAAATATTTCTCTTTCCCTTTCTTTAGCTCTTTTCTCTCTCTCTCTACTTTTCCTCTCTCTTTCGTTGATGCTCCCTCTGTCACTTTTTCTTTCTGCACTTCTCTCTCTCTCTATTTGTCTCTCTCTCTCATTCTTTCTGTGCTACCCTTTACTCTCTCCCCTCCTCCTTTCCCTCCTCCTCACCATCACATCTCTCCTCCTCACACTCACTTCCCTTTCCCGCCTCCTTGCTACACTATACTATACAAGGCTATACTATGCCCTGCTAGCGTGCCTGGAGTGGTTAGGACGCTCGTCTTCGGATCAAGGGTACGTGGGTTCGAATATACCGCCTCTTGAAAAATTTTTTCGGCAAGAATTTTCCTCTTTCTCTTTCCTTATATCTTTCTTTCTGTCTTTCTGTTTGTTTCTGTTCTTTTTTTTCTCTCTCTCTCTTTCTTTCTCTCTCTGTACCCGTTCTCATGGTTATTACAGGCCACGCCGTAGCTGTGAGTAGTGGGATTTGCCCAAATTCTGTGGCACATACCCGTTCATGATGATGGTAGTCTTGCGGAAGGGTCGAAATTTTACGGCCGATTTGAACACCTTCACTATTAAAATAAGCTTGGCAGAACTCTTGGTGGCGTTGCCACAATCTCGGCAAATGTAGAGATAAGTGCAAGCGCGATCTGCCACCACAATCATAAGCGACTCAATATCTGCTACTCTGAACTATGCCAATGGCTTCATATCCCGCACCGCTGCTCTCTTATTACGCTTCCGGCAGCCCCGGCGTTCCATAACTCCCGTCTGGACGCCAGTACATGCCGGCCTCCCTGGCAACGAGGAGGCTCATTCGCAAGCACGAGGTCTCACATTCCGGGCAGTAGAAATGGAGCCCCCTTCACAGGCTGAGGAGCGCCTGCTTTCCTTTCGTGAAATTCTCTCGTACTATCGGGACCAACGAAGAGTATACACTCCGCCAGCCCCATCCATAACCATAGCAGAGGCCGCACATTGGCGACGCCTACAAACTCAAACTGCTCCATACCCCATATTACTAAACGCCCGATGCCCAAACCAATTCCCCTCTTGATGCAAACTTTGCGGCAAACCAGGAGATTTCCTACACATCCTCCTCACATTACCCACCTTCCCTCATCCCCCATCACCGGCTGTGGGCAGTCTCTTACTGGGAGACGATCACGACCAGCACTTCTGCTTTCGATCAGCGCCGGATCATCTCCTGCGCGATGAAGAGGATTGCGCTTCAGGGGCTTTCGTTCGCTTTGTAAGGGTGCTTCCTCACAGTGACGGAGCACCCACGTGCCATGTAGGGGGCTTAGACTCCATGTTCACACAATGGCAATAAATGTTTCTACTACTACTGGCACAATCTCGGGCTGGTATGCGCCACTGAAAGCGGGTGTCCCAAGCAGCTCACAGCCATAACATAGCCTTGTATAGTATAGTACAGCAAGGGGTGGGAAAGGAAAATGAGGGTGAAGAGGAGTGATGTGAGGGAAAAGAGGAGGGGAGAGTGTAAAACACAACGTAATCTCTAGTATATAGTAGGCAAGGGGTCCAGCCGCGACCACCTTACAGCTTTCTTTTTTTACCACGCAAGTCTTCTTGCACGCTCATACACTTGGCCATGGAAAAGCAAAAAAAAAAAAGAATTGGTTTTTGTGGTTTTAAGCTTTCAGAGTGCTGTCGGTGGCTTTTGCTCTCGAATGCCGCAAGGCGTTGGTGCGCCGTCTGGGCCGGCAACCATTGCAAACCCACAATGTCGTCGTCTGGGGGGCTCGCATTTGTCGTCTTCGGGGTACGTGACCATTGAAAAAAAGAAAAAGAAAACAGTAAACTATTCGAACGTGCTGGGTCAGAGTAGCAAAAAAAAAAAAAACTGAAACATGCGACCAACAAGTGCGCAGTGCCGTAGGGTCCCCCTGTACGGACCTGTGTTGGTGCCACGATTCTATAAAGATACAAAAGAACAAAATGACACGTGCAAACGATTTGTCTGCTTTGATGGAAGCGCAGTAGAGAACAACAAAACGAAAAGAAAGGCGTTTCTACACTGCCAGCTCGTTACAGCGAATGTCGTCTGCTAGGAAACCGAGGTCCTCCTGGCGCACGCGCCCGCTCCTCGACTCCGCCCCTGCAATCACGTGCTTCCCACGTCACTGCTCTCCCATTGGGTGACCTTGGGCAGCCGCTCTGCCGCTAGCGAATTTTTCCAACTCCGGCGATCTCGATCGCGCGTCCACTGGTCGCTCTAAAAAACATGTTTTTGGGCTTCCGCGACGGCAGCCGCTCCGCTCTTGGAGCAAAATCGCTGCATGTGAAACAGGCTTTAGGGGGAGTACGCTTCGCAACCCTGAGTGACACTTTCGGTACGCGGTGCTAAACGGGAAAACAGAGCACACTTGTAGCGAAGAATAAATGGCGACAGGCTGCGAGAGCGTTTTTCGAATATGTACGGTAGATGAAAAAAAAAAAAAAAGATATTCACAAGTATGTTTGTTTTACGTTGAATTATATATAAGTACAAAGTTAAGCAACTATTTTTTCTCACCGAGAAACGCAGCTGCCTTTTATACAGGCGTCGCAAGTCAATACCGGCCGAGACGTAGCTAAGAGCACTTACGGAACGCACTCCGGCAGTAGTATATACACTCCGCTTGCGTCGTTTAGATTACAGCGAAACCTCGGTGATACGATCACAGCTC
This sequence comes from Rhipicephalus sanguineus, assembly GCF_013339695.2. Classification (NCBI taxonomy): domain Eukaryota; kingdom Metazoa; phylum Arthropoda; class Arachnida; order Ixodida; family Ixodidae; genus Rhipicephalus; species Rhipicephalus sanguineus. The sequence continues at coordinate 118,522,744 of NC_051181.1, forward strand.
ATACGAATTTCGGGGTGATACGAATTTTTCGTTGGTCCCGGCCAAGGCCCATTCGCCTGCAGTGTAATGGAATACGGTTGTTGCGAACCGATTTTCCCCTAGCGACGCTTGATACGAACGTACGCTACCGCACAGGTACGAAGAGGTGCTGTCCGCGCTGTCGCGGAAGACGCGCCAAGCACGTGCGAGCGCGGGAACGCAAGCGCGGGCATGCGCGCCGCACCGCCAAATCGTCAGAATCACGGTGTAAGTAAAACACTTTTCTTACGGTCAGAATAAACCTTCAGAGACGCGTCACATCCTCCGAGATTGTGTGCGCGAATCTTTGAGGCTTTTATGTGCCTCCGTGCGCCTTCGCGTTTAGATTATGGAGGACATTAGCGCCATGTTTTGTTTTGTTTTTTTCTAACGCGTCGACGCGGGCTGCTGTCGTTGTACTGTGTTTACACGTGCCTGCCTCGTGCATCAGACATCCTATGAATGGTGGACGAGGACCGAAAGAAGGCGAGGACGGTCTTGGCGAAGGAGTGAGGCCTCACAACGTCAACATGCGCGACCGTTGAAGTCGCACTTGTGCGCTTCTTTTGTTATTTTCGCTGTAGTACTCTGGTGTCATGCAAAAAAGCATACTAAAATTTGGAAGGGGCTACTGCTGTCGCGTGTCCCAACGCACCTGGTTCATTAATTAAATACGCGCGTACGGGCCGTATATTTACGGGTGCTGTTATGATTGCCGACATCTAAAAACTTGACTGACAATCGTTCACGGTTATTGCTGACGTCGCTGCGGCCCTGAAAAACAATAAATGAAAATGTACGCCAGCTTTCTTTTGTCGCATGCTAATTTTCCATGCTTTCTGGTGATACGAATATTTTTGGTAGTCCCGTGAGATTCGTATCACTGAGGTTTCACTGTAGGTAAAGTGCAATTTAACCGAACTGTACTTCCCAGAAGGTACGCTTCACTTGCCCGCTTGTATTACTCACTGTTCAGAAAAAATTCGGCAGATCCCACGTACCGTGGCAGTCGATGTTATGCGAAGCATGCGGTGAGAAACTGACTGTGGCGTAATTTTTTTTACTCAGTGACGCTAAAGATTTGTATGAATTTTATACGCACACATATATGTTGAAGAGCTGAATATGTGCTATATAACCAGCTGTTTACAGTTGGGTAACGCTGCCAACGGCAACGTGGGTATTACGAACACCAGAAGCGCTTAGCTGATACGTAGTGCTTATATTTGTCTCTTATGATGGAGAACGCACGCAAGTTTCACAAACCCGTGTGCATGTGTGGAAGAGGTTTTTGACAGTTCTTGAACAAGGTCATCATCACCGTGGTCAGTGAGCACCAGCTGCTGGTCATGACTTGTTATTGGATCCGGTCGTGATCGTGGTGATGAGGGATCCATGTGTAGCGAAGTTTGAAGTATACTACAGCTATTGGAAATCGTGGATGCCTCGGTCATTTCGTCGATAAATCGTTTGTCGATAGAGCCGGCGAAATGTCGGAACCTGAAGTCACCACGATTGATTGGACCCCCGTCGCGTTGGTGACATATAGGCCGTCGAGACTGGTAGGCGTGAATAGTGCTACGTAGACCAAATCAGTGGATGGCGCTTGTCGTATTCGTAGAATAACCTGGGCGCATGTCGCATACGTAGCCTAGTCTACAAAGAGGCCGGCAATCAATCTGGCACCATCCTCGGTCAGCATGAGGCCATCACCCAGCCTCGTAAGAAATGAAGAGGACACTGCGTCGTTCTGGCGGACTAAGTGCACTTTGCGGTGCGATGATGTGAATATCATACGTAACGTGCGTCAATGTATTCCTCCAGTGTCGAGCAATGCTTCGATATAACTTGCGAAATCATAATACAAATGTAGTGTTTACTAGACTGCTATAAAAGCGGAGCTAACACTGGAACCACAGATGTTAATCTCATATGACGCCTGTATCGTGGGAGTACACATCGTAGGAGTATCAGGTAGTGTGTATTGCTTTTTTACAAAATTATATAGCCAGAACCATAACCACAATTGACGTCGCAATGACGTTAGGCCTGCAGAGGCTGTTTTTCTAAACCAGTTTATATACCTGGCGTGGCTCTGTGGTAGAATATCTGATTGCCAGGCAGAAGGCTTGGGTTCGATTCCTGCTGGGATCCTAATTTTAATTCTTTCCATTAGTCGGGTCAATGCTGCCGATGTCGGCTTTTCTTGACGCTCTCGCATTTAAGCTACCAATCTCTGTTCTCGCCGTTCCTGGGTAGATATAAACTGTCAATCACCTGTGGCGCATACCCGTACATCACGGCCCGTTGTAAACGGGTATGAGCCACACGTGTCTGGAGGAAAGGGTTTGACGACGTACGCGACAGGACTTTCGCGTTATTCATGTCATGACCCAACAGTCATATTCGCCAAATCCTTTTACCCTCCCATGTCAAGTTTGGTCTACATCAAGTTAAGGAGGCGATCATGAGAGCACCCAGACGTAGGCGGCTAGATAGATAGATAGATAGATAGATACGTAGATAGAAACGCTCAAAGTGCCAGAGGTTCGCTAAGAAATGCTTCGCATTTAAAAATTATTTACACTATGTGCAGAGCATACATTTCACTCCTGCCGCTGACATTATAGGCACCCGTCACTGACCAGAGGGCGCGATGGAGCTCTTATCGAACGCCTGAGTGTTGAGGGCACCAGCCGCCAGGGATACCAAGAAAATGAAACGCTCGCTGGACACATCGACGCGCTCAAGTGTCTCCCTTCTGGGCGCCTCTTTCTACGAACGCTTCCTACGTGCGTTCGTAATCACCTCAGGGATGTTGCCACCGCCTTCAATGCAGCACAAACGCGTTTAGAACGCGCTCTTTTCAGGCTGTGCCAAGGCAGCAGAAACGCTACAAACGCGTTTCAAACTCACTGCATTGAGGCGATGGCAAGTCACGTTCAAGTCAAGGAGCGTTTCTGAACATAGAGGATGCGGAGGATAGACACTCGATTTTGCTGCGTCTACCAGAGAACACCCATACACTTAGAGAAGGGAAACTGTACCTTTGACAGTGCAACGGAAATAAGGGTAGCGGTGGCGTTGTGAACTAAAGTAGCCGACCAAGAGATGCCGTTGTACAACAGGAAACGGAAATGAGTTTTATGCAATATGGCTGCCGTCGCTCGTTTTTGGTTGCTGTGCAGTGCGCTCCGGTCGCCCGTGCTCGTTCAAAAGAAATAAATGTATATGCCACGTTTTGTTCACTTACCGAGCCCTGCGAGTGTCGTAATGAATCTTCTGAACTGTCTTTCGTGTGTATTCCGCTGCCCCAACTGTGTGAAATGCTACGAAGGTGCCAGGAGACGCCAATGCCTCAACTGGCATTAACGTACACAACACCGGCGATGTGTAAGCCTGATAATGTTTTATTACATATTCATAAATCATTACAAGACAAAGTACACCACTGAGCGTTCACACAAGCAAACAACGCGGTTACATCGTGAAGTAATGGCTCATAAAGCGCGAACGCACGAGCAAGAAGAGCTACGAAACCTATGTATACGCTCGTGTACACTATAATTATTTCCCTATTTCCTCGTGCCAATTTTATGCAGCCTCTTTGGGACATCACCTGGCCGGTAGCCTTGCGGAGAGAATACGATAGCTTGCAGCGCAAAACTCAGTGGCTGGCAAAACTCGCTTCTCTAGACCTTTTGACTTCACATTGTGAAATCACCCGAATCCGTATTTTCCTTACTACTGGCTTGTTTCTTGACAAGCTTAGCATAGCAGGTAAGGTGCCGTCATCTCCTTATATATCATATCAATAAAAAAAAAAAAGTGCCGCGCTGGTAAATGCGAGGACGCGGGTGTGAATTCCCTCCACGACGGCCGCATTTGTTTTGTTTTATCGCCTAGGAAAACTAGGTGACGGATGCGGCCGCCGTGACGGGCATTTCGGTGGGGTGCGAAAACCGAAAACACGTGTACTTGGATTAAGGGGCACATTAAAGAGCCCCAGGTGGTCAAAATTGATGCGGAGTGCCCACTATGATGCGCGTCATAATCGCATCGTGGTTTCAGCACGTAATTCTCCAAAAACAATTCATATATTAAATTTCTATGGATTCAAAACTATTTTAACTGGTGGAGCGAACCTATAATAAATTCGCCCTGGATGAAAAATTATCCTAACGTCTAGTTTCTCTCTGCAGAGGCAATCGGCTAAGTTGTGTCCAAAGAGGCAAGTAATGGCTCGGAGTAGCACAAAATTTGTTTCAGCTTGCAGCTGACCACAGACAAGTGGGCTGGGAAAATTCCAACCTTTCTTGGTAAAAGCCCACTTGACAGCACGGCAAGTGCCCAGAAATTAATAGGTATGGTTTAATCATTCTGTGCGTTCCCACATTGTAAGTAACCAGCTTAATTCACAACACAGATACATAACAAACACTTCATGGTCACAACAATACTGTAGGAAATATCAGTACATTGCTTGTAAACACATGGACAACAAGTAAAATTGTACAACCAAGTCATGAGCTCCTTGGATTGCTTATCCTTTTTGCTTAGAACAATTATAACACAGCAGTGTATGAGCACAAAAACAATAGTCTTGAACTGCTAAGTCAATTTTTGCAGCAGACTTCCAAGTCTTTGCGTGGCTTAATTCTCTGTTTTTGAATTCCAAATACCAAAGAATCCTAATATGTACAAACTAGGGGTGTGCGAATATTCGAGTGTCGAATTCGAATCAAATAGTACCTAATCGAATAATTCGATTCGACTTTCGAATAGCTAGTATTCGAAGTTTCGAATAATTCGACAGGACAAATATCTAAAGCGCGACAAAGGCCGATGGTGCAACTTGGTTAGGGTGGGGTGGCAGAAACTAACGCTAACGTCGTTACACTAGGCCTTCCGTTAAAACTTTCACTGACATCCTGGTTCAAAAGCGAGCGCACGCTCATCTTAAAAGAGATTGTCATTTCCGCACGTAGGAAAACACATGAGAATACTGTCAAGCCCTTCACAACTTCGTTCCCAAAACGAAGGCACGGACTTCTTGCGCAGTTCGGTCGCGTATGCTGCAAGCGCCGTAAAACGTCCCGACTTTGACCTGTGAAACCCTCGGTCATTGGCTTTGCTTGTAAAAGTTTGTTCACGCTGGGCAGTCGCCACTGCCACACCGAACCACTCGTTCAGAAACTTCCGTCGTTGCGGCACGCAGTTGAAACGCTGCTGTGACCGGGCGCCCGAAGATTTTTGGGCACGGAGCACCCATGGCGATGAAGCACATTACCGTTGTCAGATGAGCCGTATTGCGCGACCATGGGGAAAAAACTAGCCACCAGTACCCCCCTCTGTTAGTCTTTAGGAGGTTTGGAGTGGCGCTGCTGACTGGAATGGCGGCTCTTCTATCAACATGCTCGCGTGCCCATAGAAACTGAAACAAAAGCCACTCTCGAACAAGTGCGTAATGAAACTGTCGGCACGCCGTAGCGTCCCTGATTTGTCCTTTGTCTTGCCGTAACTGGCGGTACACATTTTGTCTAAGTATACTATTCGATATTTTTGGCCACTATTCGATTCGATTTGAAGTGAAATTTCACAATTCGCACACCCCTAGTACAAACATTTGCAGAAACAATTTGCGACAGTGAGCACTGCAAAATGGGCCATTAGTCACCTCCATCATAATACGAAGCAGTTTCTCTGACACCCCTCTCAAGTGTGCTACAGCACCTATTTGAACAGAGAATGCTTCTTCCAATTTTCTGACAAAATTGAAAGCTGCTTCTGTGGGCACCGTTAAATTACCTAGAGTCTTGTCCTGCACCTCCACTGCTTTGAACATCATGGAGATTTGGTTTGGTGAAGACAAATCTTGGCTTTTGTCTTTCAAGAGATCCTTGCACTGTAAACATGGTGCTTTTTTCAGAAATGCTTGTACTAGGTATACTGACACATAACAAACTATGTTTGATTCAAGTACATCTGCTGGTTCTTCGGTGTCTGAAAGGTTTGAGCTGAAGGTGTCGGCCACAGTAGGACTTTCTTAATCGAGCCTTAATTTCTTTAGCTCAGTTAGAAGAACAGCCTTATCTGCTTGGCAGTTGCTGCCATCTGAAAGCTTGAAGAGCTTCCCGACAATGATATGCCTGAGACCGGCAGTGAACTGGAATGTGTTTGCAGTCTCGTTACAGCTGTGCTGCTGCCGAATGATCCCAAACAAGTTCTCCAAGGGATCCTGATTCAGACGACGAGCGAGCAAAAACTTGAAGTTATAGGATTCCTGCAGATCTACCCACAGCATACAAACCGCTTTAATTGTCACCTGCCAGCCCTAAATGGTTCTTGGTTGCCTAGGTTTTTTGAATTTCCAAGATTTAATCCATGCAATCCAAGAATGCAAGAATTCAATGTGCCCTGTAGAAGTATTAATTGTATACCTCATTTTTCTCTCAGCTATCTACGCAAGAACTGTTTAATGAATCAAACTGATCTATTTTCACAACAAACTCAGCTGTGCTTGTGGCTTCTGGTGGAGAACATTAAATGCTATGAATGCTTCTATTGCTAGATAGACACTGTTGCTGAGCACCCACTTTACTTTCATGTTACCAAACGCACTTTCATAGATGTGCCCTCAGTGAGTTTAGGTAGGCATTTTAGTTTCAGGTGATGTGTTGATTCATACAAAGTCTTAATATGCCCCCAGGAAGCAACCTTATCACCAATAGGAATATCATGCTTCCTCAGATTATTCCTCATACATTTCAACAGGTGGGGGACGTCAAAAATGAAGGAAATCTTCTATTTATCAGCAATAAAGAAAGGCCTGTCAGGGCTCACACCCAGTGTCCTTGCAATAACGCAATTGCTGCTACCCTGGTCACAAACCAATGCTTTGACGAAGAGGCCACATGCCTTTAGCTCAATGATTAGCTTTTTCAATGACGTTAAAAGGGGCCCTGCGCGAACTGTCCCCTCTCTTCTCAAAAAGGCTACTGGCTGTATCCATTTCTTCGCTATCCCAGAAACCACAAGTGCTGCAGTGTGCAATGTGCCATTTGTTCTTTCTCTGGCATTATCAACATATCCATGTATGATGTCTTCCTTAGGGTCATACTGCAGATTTCTTTTTAATGAAATTTTGTCAAAAATTAGGCAGCAAGCTCTGTCTTGAATTTCCCAATTTTTTTTGCCTTTTCTTTGAATAACTCGAGAATCTGAGGCAGAACTCCTGTCTTTATATTTACGGCCGACAGCCACGTCCTTCAGGACTTGACTGTGGGAAGGCTCAGTACTAGGGGTGTGCGAATATTTGAGTTTCGAATTCGAATCGAATACTAACTAATCGAATAATTCGATTCGACTTTCGAATAGCTAGTATTCAAACTTTCGAATAATTCGACAGTACGAATATCTAAAACGCAACAAAGGCCAATGGTGCAACTTGGTGAAGGTAGGGTGGCTAAAACTAACGCTAACGTCGTTACAATAGGCCTTCGTTAAAACTTTCACCGATTTCCTGGTTCGAAAATGAGCGCGTGTTTACTTTAGAGGAGGTTATGTTATTTCAGCACGTAAAAAAAAAGAAAGACAAGAAAAGTGGCAAGCCCTTCTCAACTTCACTTCCGAAACAAAGGTACGGACTTTTGAATAGTTCGGTTGCGTATGCCGCAAGTGCCATAGAACGTCCCGAATTTGGCATGCGAAACCCTTGAGGATTGGCTTCACATGTGAAAATTTGATCACGCTACACATTCGCCACTGCCGTACTGCACCGCTCGTTCAGAAACTCCCATCGTTCTGGTGCTCAAACAAAACGCTGCTGTGAATGGGCACCTGAAGATTTTTGGGCCCAGAGCATGGCCATGGAGCACAATAACGTGACAGTTGTCAGATGAGCCGTATTGTACAATTATAAGAAAAAAAAAAAAACTAGCTACCGTACCACCACCCTCTGTTGCCCAAGAGGTTAAGAGTGGCACGGCTAACTGGAATGGCAGCTCTTCTATCAACATGGTTGCACGCCCATAAAACCTGAAAAAAAAAAAAAAACTCCCGAACAAGCACGTCACCACGCCGTAGCTTTCTTGATTTTTCCTTTCTCTTGCCGTTACTGACAGTGCACGCTTCGATACTATTCGATATTTTCGGCCACTATGCAGCACTATTCGATTCGAGATGAAATTTCATTATTTGCACACCCCTACTTAGTACCTTTGATAGATATTTATATGCCTCAGGGCTTGTAAAGTAAAGACTGAGGGCAAACTGTCTAAGTTGCATCGGCCATCGTCTCCCATGTTTTTTCAGTGGTTGCAGATGCATTTGCACTCTTAGAATTTCCAAAAAGTCCTTCTTTAGGTACCTGCCTGCTTCAAGAAGAAGCTGCGCATGAGATGCAATTGGTTTCTTGGACTTTTTAAGTCTTGCAACAATTTGATGGATGTGAGAGTTCTCGTCGCGGTAGCGCTGAAGCCTCTTCATATAACGTGGAGTGAGCACTTTCCGGGTCCTGGTCCTAGCTCTTGGGGTTCCTGGAAAATCAAAAAGCCACATCACTAATGTTAAGTCTAAGCAAGAGGCTTTAAAACTTACACTTTGGTTAAATGGTTTAATAAGTTTGGTACACTAGAAACACGTACATTTGTATTTTAATGCAACGTATTATTACCCGGAATTTTGTGTGCATCCTTTACAAAATTTGCAAGCTATGCCCAAATTGAAATACGAGTTCAGGCTAGTGTAAAAGGCTAATTTGGTATTTTTGCATGTTATGAGAACAAAATAAACACAGGCAAAATGTATTTTTTGTCACACAGCCACGTATATGACTGGCCAAAAGTAGGCACACACCCAGTGGCGTATAGTAAAACGTTAAAACAAAAGTGCATTTTTTTAATGAAAGCATCTATTTAATGTAATGAGCTGTATCATTAACCAGTTGTAGTGCCAATATTTATATATTGGGGACGCATGTGGGAATAATTCCTTTTCGTTTTGTAGAATGAAGACACACTTACTGGAATTACTATGTAATCTTGCATTAATCTTGCTTTAATAAGAGGAAGAATACCTACTCTGTGTAGTTGGTGCTGTTGGCAATGGCTCCTGTGCCCCCTGGGATGCTGGCTCTTGTATTGGTGGAGAGATATTTAGGGGCACTGGAAAAGAATGCTGTGTATTTAAGCAGGAGCAATGGCATTGTGCTTTATTTTTGGAAAGCTCCCACTTACTGGTCTCACGCCTTGAGGCTGAGAGCTCTGGAGAGAAGTCGGGGAAATCTTGGTATTCTGAAAGTACACATCATTACATTAATTCTATATCCGCTTTAGAAAAAAACACATCAGATGAAATACACACTTTCGATCAAGTAAACAATGAAAATTACCATCTATGGAAGCAGCGAAACGAAGCTTCGACACTTGTGACATAAGAAATATTATTCGCGAAACCACTGCCGTTACAGGGTGGAAGGTACAAAATACTCATCAGGCAAAATTCGTTACAAAATTTAGATTTTATAGTAATCGTGAAACCAAGGAAAATGATAAGAGTTTCTGAACAATCTCGACGGTCCCAACACACACACACACCCCTACATTCTGGCGAGATGGGTCTTAGATCTCAATATCGGTGGAGGGGTATGAGACCCCCAGAGACCGCATTAACTTTAAGCCCCCTTGACTTTAAGGACTGCTGATAATAATCTAAATGTTTAACACAATCTAATCATTCATGAAGAACCCCAAAGCACGTTCTCTTTCACCTAATGCGATTATCATTACGTTCAATAATCACCGCTGTTCGCGCCCTTCGCGGATATAAAATCTCTTTTAAAAAACTTGTGCTCGATTATTAGAAACGCTGCACGCATAGCCACTTCAAATTGCCTAGGCGTCCTATTCAAAAATCACGCGCAATCCCTTTAGGTACAGTACACCGAAATCACAAACCAGACGTGTCGCGTGTGCAAGTTACACGGCAATGCAAAGCTGACACTGAACAATATGTGGTGTATGTATTCGTCATTATAGCAATATATTAGTTGATGTAAAAACTATGTCAAAGAAACGACGACGGACCATTGAACAAGAGCATAACTGACGCTCCGGCTTACCTGTTTACGGTGCGGAATCAAAAGATCGACTCCATGAAAGCGTCAAACGTACCCCTCGATCTCGATCGCTGCGGCATTCCTAAATTCGCCGGTAAACTGAGTCAGCTACTATTGCTGTAAAGATAAAAGGGCGTCTGCGAACTGAAGCGAAAGGCGCTTCCGCATTTACGTTGCCGCCGAACAATTTGAACGCCAACGGCCACGGAAAAGATGGATACAAATTGGATTTTGGTCCAGTTAGTCATCACTGAAGTCCTAAAACGTTGACACTTCAATTAAAAAGCAGCTATACATATTAAGTCTAAACATAAGTAACTCTTTAGCTATCCTAAGCAAAATAACATGTTTGAATGATTCATTGGCTTGCGCAAAACAATTCCTTAAAGTGGAAAATTTGGGTGGTTTAGCGCCCCTAGCAGAGAAAATGCAAACTAAGATAGCCGACCGCTAAAAGAGGAGTCAGTAGCTCCACTCTGCGCGCATATCGATGGAACTCGCTGCGGTCGATTTTTTCGCCCTCTGTGGCGATCGCTAGAACTTGAGACTTTCCGGGGCCTGCGTCTACTCGCTAGGCTGTGTTTTCTGGCGCTACCATCGTATCTCGGAAACTGCATTGCAGGGTGCCTATAAGGTTTCGCATGATACGTACATCTAGCTTTCACTGCCATATATACTCTCTAACTGACCTCCTTACTGGAACCAGTAAGCGGGAGGAGAGAAAGAAAAATATATGAATTACTGGCTGTAAAGATTGAGCAAATTAGCTGTAGCCTAAACGAGTGAGATATACACAAAGAAATCTTTATTTCATAATTATAGATACCAATACTACCACGATTCAAGGTAAAGTTTTCGTGCTCTCACTTTGTAACTCTTGCCAACGATAGAAAGAGGTACCAAGTCGCTCTAACCACCCGTGTGAACTTTGTACTCAGCGGCAATTAACTTGCGTTGCTGATTACTTTTCGATTTCCCTTGGTCTCAAGTATATTTGCACCTGTCGGCATTTACCGCCGAACAATAGGAGCTATGCGACTACCCCGAACATCTTCGCTGTAAAGGGACATCGTTAGTCTACTTCCGCTAGGTAGCGAACCACCCAGCAACCGTATTCATCAGTAAGCTACTGAGCCTATCAAATAACGCAGGAGTTCATCTTGTCACAGGTATTGCCTGTCGACATATATTTAGGAAATGGCACATTTCAGGCACTCGTTTATAATAAACCCTTTTCTTTATCGTCTGGTGTGGTTGGTATCATGCAATGCCGCAGAAGTCCAGCTTGGCAGGCACACAGGCTTTGCGGATTTCTTGCGAATCTCGAAAGAGTTGAATACGCTTGAAAGCTTGTCGAATGTAGAATATGATCAACGGCATGTGCGTGGGTAAACACGTGCGTAATTTAGTACATTTCGCATTCTCCTTAGCACAAGCCGTGCCTCCTCAGAGGAAACCCCGTTTTAGCTGCTTCTGGTTAATTTTTGTGGCGACAAATGCCGTCGGACTACGCCGTCAACTTCACATCTTGAGGTGCACTCATGCGGCACTGCAGCGTAATGCGGTGCGGCTATTCTCCGGTGGCGCCACTTAACGACGCAGTATAGAAATGTCTTGTATGCGCGAACGAGAGGCGGGAAGGGATATACGCTCTGACCACAATGACGGCGCACTCAGCGCGTAATTGCCGGTAGCCACTGGGCACCGTCAGCTCCATATCATCGGTGCACCTACACCAAGCACCTCCAGGTGCAACGAGACGGGGTGTAGTCACGTTACGACACAATTGAGTCGCCGCTCTCTCGCGTACAGAGAATGGCCTCGCAGCTTTCCAGCGTACCTGGCCAATGCTGCCGAGACTGCGAGCAATTACTCGCCAACACCTATGTCAACACCCACATGATGTTCGCCCAAACACAAAGAAGCTACTGAAATTCATCTACCAGTGCAGCGGCCCACTAAACAGAGGGCTGAGGGAAAGGAACCTGAGAAGGAAAAAGAGAACTCATTAAGACGCAAGCTGAGGATATACATACACCAGATTGGTCAAGTCACTGTGTTACTGAAAATACAAAGGCACGGATTCCTACGCAGAATGTCTCAATTTTGAAGTCGTTCAACCTATAGAGCTGCACTGCAGGTGTTCGCAAATACGTGAGCGCAGCGCCGACAGTTGACTCTTTAGCATGTAAGACGCATAATCTCGCATTTCCTGCCCGGCGGCTGGTACGCACGCCCCTCTAATCGCTCTGCATATCTCAGGTCCGTTTAAGTATAGCTGTACAGTGAAAAGACTCTAGTAGGTTTAACAGCAGCTGTCCAACTCTGTTGTACGCGAGGGAAGTTCCAAGCGCACGGTATCGTCCAATCTGCACGACTTAGAAGTCCCCGCCTCAAATTCCCAGGTGTGATGGGTAGCGAGTCGGGCCGTTTGACCGATTGAACGCTGCATCATATCTGAGTTACACCGATTTATGCCCGGCAGACTCCGGCTGTATACAAAAGTACGGCAGCAGATCTTTAGAAAGAAAGAGAGATGGCTAGAAGAAAAAAGAAATAGCCGAGAACCATGTTCAATTAGCGTCCAACCACAACGTTTGAGATGAAGAATGGTGAAGATGTGAAGGTCACATAAAGCGTCAAGCTACATTTTCTTTCTTTTACCGCTTCTCGTTACTGAGCCTTTAAAATATTTTATACGACTGCGAGCTATTACTAAGATCCGGAAACCATACTGAGATGTTCAACGTCCTGAACCTACGCAGTGGTGTATGAGCATAGTAGAGCTCTCCAGAAAAATCTGGGCAATATGCATGGCGTTTGTTTCACGTGCATTCAATCGACGCACGGCACACGGGCGTTTCTGCATCTCTCTTCCATAACTGGAATGCGGCCGTGTGGATCCAATTTGAAACCGCGACCTCGAGCAATGCAGCTGTATGGCGAAGAAACTGCCGCGGCGGGAACCAGGTTGACTGTATACGTACACCTGGTAGCATAGTTCGGGGGCCTAAGCACCGCGCTTCACGTCTCTTTTGGACAGCGGAGCCGTTTATGCCTAGCGTTGGTCCGTGGCGAGTGAACAGAACTGATCGTCATCGTGAAACGGCACGCGCTCTCTTCATCCTCTGCTTCCTCTTCGTCATCTTCTGCTTCGCTCCCAAAACACGCGCGCCGATTTGTCTGGTGGGGCCTGCAATAACCCTGAGTGAGGGAACGAGTACATAGAGAGAGAAAGAAAGAGAGAAAGAAGTTCGGGACGAGGCGGGATTCGAACCCGCGTACCCACTATGCGAAGGTGAGCATGGTAACCAGTCCGCTATCCAGGCACTCTAGCAGAGCATAACATAGCCTTGTATAGTATAGTATGGCAAGGGGGTGGGAAAGGGAAGTGAGGTTGAGGGTGAGAGAAAGAAATAGAGAGAGTGAGAGAGAGAAGGGGGATCAAAGAGAAAGATAGAAAGAGCAAGCAAGAGAAATAAATAGAGACAGAAAGAAAGAAATAGAAATAAACACAGGAAAAAAAGACAGGAAAGAAGACGTAGAAAAACAGAGAGAAGAGCACGATGCACGATGCACGATGGTTAAAATATGGAGAGTAAGCGCGAATATCACACGACAAGTTAAGATTGTACCACTGCCCTACGTCTCTATAATGGTTATTGAACAATGGGCCCAGCTAGAATCATTAAGAGTGAAGCATGGATTCGCCCGGAGGTCTTTACGCGGGAATCTATGTCGCCTGCCGTTGAAAAAAGAGAGCAAGCGAAATGCAGCAGAAAGGGCGCGACTCTTTCCGCCTGGGTTCGTCCAGGGGCAGCTCGGTTCGGTTTCCATTAGTCACGCAACGCTCCGACCCCCCCCCCCCCCCCCCCCCCGCGCACACAGAGCCCAGATTGCGAGGCCAATTATACATACAGCGCCGGAGAACAGACACGCGGGAGGTTACTGGGACGGATAATTTCATAACGCTCGCCCGTCGTACAGCAGACGGTTACGCCGTGCTTCGAAAGAAAAAAAAAAATCAGATCAAAAATTCAACCTCATTTCGAGTGCAACCACTGTTTAGTGGTAAACCCCTGTTTTATTACCGGGCGCTGCTCTAACCAGAAAATGAGAGAGGTTAGGTCGTGTAACTGTTTGCAGACGAAAACACCGCCACGATGTTCTAGTGGTTACGGTGCTCGACTGCTGACCAGAAGGTCGCGGGATCGAGTCCCGGCGGCCATATTTCGATGAAGGCGAAATGCTGGAGGCCCGTGTACTTAGATTTAGGTGCACGTTAAAGAACACCAGATGGTTGAAACTTCCGGAGCCCTCTACTACGGCGTCCCTCATAATCATATCGTGGTTTTGGGACGTAAACACCAACAATTATTGTTATATTAATGTTTGCATACGAAAAAGAGCTGTTATTTTTTTTTCATTTCACATACGCTTCTCGTGTCGTCTAGCTATATGGGCAATAAATCTAATGGAAGGGAATGGGAAGATGAGAAAGAGAGCATGTGCACGCAATTACTGCTTTTCACGGCACAGCGCGGCACTTGTTAGTGCTACGTATATTTGTTCATGGAAGTTTGGATATCAATAGCCCCAATAACGCATACATAGCTCTCTACTGCGACGATTCGTAAATGTGTGTGTTTCTTTTTTGTGTGCGATGTGATGTGAAGAGATGTTAATAACAAATAATTATAACAATAACATAACAAATAAGGCTCCGGCTAAGCTCCTGAAAACTACTAAAAACTAAAAATAAAAAAAAACATGTCAGACCACGTTCCCACAATAGCATCACAAGATAAGTGATACAAGAGATAGTCCAAGTAACACAATGATAATGTAAAAGAAAATATCCGAAATGCGAACAATAATCTCCGTAATAATGCCTCCAGGCATCATGGAGATGAATCACCACATGTTGGCAACATAACCGACAACACATCGTTATGACTACGACATGCATTTAACAAGTGACCTTAAAATAATGAGAACATGAATGTCCCAATAACTGCCATTCTTTACCTACCTCTGAAAGTGGTCCGTCGTCAATACGTGTTAGCGCTGTCACCAGTGTTTGTCGATATGAACACTGTATCGAGTGCAATCGCGCCAAATAGGTTGAAGTGTTTCCACGAGAAAGTGGTTTGTTCTTCGCAGTCCACGCTCAAAGAAAAAATCTAGTATTTGGTGAGTATTTCTGCCACACAACAATAATCGTCATCGGGCTTGCTCACGTTTCCTTTCTGCAGGAAAGCCCAGCTCTCGTCACTTTCCAATCAAGAATGTCACGCTGATAACGCGCGCGACGTTCGTGACCGGGAAGTGCCGGGACTGCGCTGATAACGCGAGGAAAGTACCCCAGGTGGATGATGATTGTAGTTGTGTGGCAGAAATACTCCCCAAATACTCGATTTCTTTCTTGGAGTGTATAGTGGCATTCGATCTGATGCTTGTACGTGCACATCGATGTGAAGTTCGGTGCACGAAATTTGCGCCACATTTCTCGATTTAATGCATGAGACGAAATACTCTTTTAGTGGACTATGTTCTTGCGAATAATGTTGAGCTTACCAAAAGAGAGTGATGTTACCGCGCAGCTATACAGTTTTTATATTCGCGAAATGCGCTGCTCGGCCAGGGGATAAAATGAAAGGCAACTCCGAGAAACGTGTGCTGCGAAAAATGGTTGGCGACTTTGAGCACTGCGTACTGTAATATCGGAGAACGCTAAGCTGTCCATAAATCACTATACAGTGCTAATTGTTTGCATAAAACTCACAGGGACCCTTATGCATTCGAATAAGGCGACTCGAAAACGAAAGCCATCTTCTTTTTCTTCTAACTCGAAGTACTCTCCCGACACACTCCGAAAGCTTTCTGCACCTGACGTGGTTTTGCACTGCCTCCAGGATCGGAGGCATGGCAAGCTTTCCGCACGTCACCTGATTTTGCCCTGCCTCCGTGATCGGCCCTACTTTGAGCAAGCGGCGATGTCATATGATGACGTCACCCATGTGGCGTCACGTTATGTGCCGTCATGATGACGTCGTAGTGCGTTCATGATGTATGTCAAAAATTTGGCGATCGATGACGTCATGATGACGTCATATAATCATATGGTCATCACGTGATCATTTTTTTTGCATCACTCGTGTTGATGCCGCCGACGCTGACGGTCAATTTCCGCATTTGATGAGGCATCTTAGGCTTTCGCCTTAAGATAGCTGAGGAATTAGAGTATGTATACTCTATTATGGTAGGGCTCTAAGCCAATCCTAAATGTGTAAAGTGGCGCGCAAAAGACACGCAAAAAGAGGGAGATAGAAGGGTAAAAAAAAGGCAGGGAGGTCAACCAGGGCTGAGTCCGGTAGACTACCCTGCACTGGGAAAGGGGGAAGGGAGGGAAAAGTTTAAGTAGGGAAGAGAAAAGCCACTGTTGTTGCGGCGTACGTAGTAAGTTCCGTACTCAAAGTCACAGACAGTCGATCAGTCCGGTGGACGAAATTACAGCAGCGATTTCGTTGCTTTATTTAACTTGCATGTGCGGTCCCATGGACCCAAAATCTTGTCGACGGTGAAGCCACGGTGCTGCCGTTACAGTCATCAAGCAATTGACTTCTAAAAGTTTTCAAGAACTGAATTGATGGCATCCAGCAGTTTAAACGCGCTTCGAGTTATCGGTGTCTGTACCTTGCTCTGCAGCGCACTAATATAGCACACGCAAAAAAATTAAAGCCACTTCCGCGCCTGTGCAATCTGAGTAAACAGAGGAGCTGGAAAGCAAGCGCCAACACCTGACGAACGCAGATTGAGTTCTTCCTTCTTCTTTCTCTCATGTTTCTTTGTTTTTTTAATATATTTCTACATCTTCTTCTTCCTTGTTTCTTTCATCTTTTTCTTCTTTCGTTATCTTTTTCTATATTGCCCCCTCTCCTCCTTTCCCTCTCCTAACCCTCACATCACTCCTCCTCACCTCTACTTCTCTTTTCCACCCTTTTGCTATGCAATACTGTACATTCATGGTTATGCTATGGTATACCCTCTCACCTCATTTCCTCCTCCTCCTCACCCAGCATCAGTCCTCATCACCGTCACTTCCCTTTCCCATTCCCTCGTTAAAGTATACTTCGCAAGCTATGCCGTGCCTTAACCCCTTCCCTTCTCCTTTCCTTCCTCCTCCTCCTCACATCACTCCTCACCCTTAATTCCCTGTCCCACTGCCTTGCTATACTATACTACGCATGGCTATGCTATGCTATAGGAGCTGCTTGGCACATACTAAACTATACGATACAAGGCTGTGCCATGCATTGCCCTCTCCCCTCCTCCATTCCTTCCTCCTCACCTTCAACTCCCTTTCCCGCCCCCTTGCTGCACTATACTATGCACTGCTATGCTATGCTAGGAGCTGCTTGTGCACATACCAAACTGTAGTATACTAGGCTATGCCATACTTTACCGTCTCCTCTTCACCCTCACTTCCATTTCCCACCCCCTTGCTATAATACACTATCATTGGCTGTGCTATGCTAAGAGCTGCTTGGCAACATACCCGTTTTCAGCGGCGTATAACTGGTATAACTGCCCAACTAGATTTTGTGTTGCACGCCAGACAAACCTCAAGCTTAAACAGCTGTTTAGAACAAAATGTGAATTATTTAGAGTTCCATATGTACTCTGCTATGCGAGAGCGGTTAGCTGTCCCTACCGCCAGAATTCCTAAACGTGGGAACGTGTGAAATATTCTGCCTACTAACAACCTATGCATGGGCATATAGCTTCCCAGAGGACACGCCATCAGAAGCAATCCTGAGTGCTGGAGCAGCCACGAGACCATCGCGTAGTGCCAGCATGGCCCACAATTATTTTACCATCCAAAGATGAACTTAAGCCTGCAAGTACGACACACAACGAAGAAATGGTGACCGAAATCACAAAGTTTTTATCTTGTAAGGGTTCTTTGTCGATGGTTTGCTATTTTAGGTTATATAATGTGCACAATAAAGATGGGGTAAAATTTCTCCTTACGAACAAAGCTAGCGTAACGGGTTATCCGTAGATCCGCGACATTGACAGGCACTCGTGCTCGTACAGCAAAGTGATAGGTTACCAATGTTTTAGATGCGAAGCATCTTATAGCGGAGCTCAAAACGGTGGTGGTGGTGGTGTGCGGCGTGACCACCGTCACTGCGCATGCGCAGACCCTCTCCACATACCTTCTCTACACACACCTCCTCCCCACTCCCCCTCTCCACTTTCCTCTCCATCTTTCCCGCTTCCCACTCCCCCTCTCCACTTCCCGACTCCCCTTCCCCTCTCTCCTTCCCCTCTCCACTCCCCCTCTGAAACGCGGGCTCTACATGCCGAAACGCTGCTTCGCATCGCCTCATGGTCCCCTTTAGCGGGAGATGGTGTGCCCCTCTCCTGCGCAACGCCGCGATGAGCGTGGCATTTGATGAGCGCCAGCGCATGCACGTACCCTCCCCCTCTCTCTCCTCTCCTACGCACCCTCCCTCGCGCGCCTGACGGCCGCGTGAGAATTAACGGCAAGGCTAGAGGGAAGACACGACGCGCGTAGCGTTCCTCTTCGCGTTCCACGACGCGAGGTCGGTAGCATGCCCAACGAACGCCAACGGAACGCGATAGTGCAAGTGCTCCGGCTTCGCATCGCCTCATGGTCCCATTTAGCGGGAGATGGTGTAATTTTTGTAGCGTTAGCTACACTTACCTATCCGGAGCCGATTTCGCGTAAATCCTCATGAGCCGTGCTGCGCATGCGCGAGGATCAGTGATGTCACACAGCTGGCTCACCGTCTCCGCGCTCTCCGCCACTGCGCTATCTCCGCCACCGCGAACTCACGCGTTCTCCGCCACCGCCGCGCGCGACTCGTCGCTGCTGGTCTGCGCATTCGAGAGGAGTGACGTCGTAGCCATGGTAACTTTGAGACTTTGAAGCTTTATTCATTCCAACAGACAGACTGGCGCCAGCGCGCGCGCAGCTATTCGCCTTCGCTGTGCAGTCGCCGTCTGACAGTGCGCTAGAGCCGATTGATAGCGCCTCTGACTGGCGTTTGCAGGTGGGTAACGCCATGGAGAAGGAGAGCGCAAATGCTGCTCAACGGCGCAGAATAGCCGAGAAGCTTATCTCATCGGATCCCGAAGTAGTTGCCTGGCAATTAGTGGTTCAGCGTACGAAAAATGAACAGAAGAAGGCTAATAATCCTACACAACCTGGCAAGCTAAGAATAATCAGCTGAACCATTGCTAACGCTACGTATATCCTGGCATAGACGAGCTAAGCCACTGCAATTTTGATCCTCCTTGTAGGCTACTGACCTGCCACTACGGGTGCTCACGCTTCATCCGCTTCATGGTCAGGGTTAGGGGGTATGTGTACGTGACGTCATCTCTCGGCGGTGGCCACAGCGCACCGCCATGAATGAATGCGAAATGTGCGATAAAAATATATATCTGACGAACGAAACCAGTTATCAAATCAACAGGGCTTGTCGCTGAGCTAGTTCGTTCTTTACTTGAGGAAAATAGGTATGGGGCTAAAAGGACAGGGATGAAGTAAAGACACAAATCTATACACGGTGCCTGTGTTTGTCGGTTAGTGTCTTCACTTCGTACTCGTCCTTTTAGCGCCATACCTATTTCCCTGTAGTTATCACAATTGACTCCCGGTTTTGTACAGTAGGAAATTAACGAAAAATTCTGCGAAAGCTACAGTTCCACGGCGAAACGTTCGTAGGTTCCTAGAATAGTGGACATTTTATCGTGATATCGTGGTTTTGGGACGTTAAACCCCAGATATTATTATTATTATTATTATTATTATTATTATTATTATTATATTATTATTATTATTATTATTATTATTATTATTATTATTATTATTATTATTACATTTTACAATACGGCCCACGTAGCTTTAACAAGCGGTGTTCAAACGTGCCGGGAACACAGCGCCTTTGTAGTGGTATACTGCAATATCACCAGAATGCTCTAGTGGATCTCTATTGTATAGAACTGGGAATCAATGTTGATCACTAGTATTTGTTCAGTGTTTTTTTTGCGTTAGATATTATCCTTTTTTCACGCCCGTTTTTCATTCAGTTACGGCAGGGTGCTGCAGCCACCGACGCTAGATGGCGCCACGTACAGATGTCTCCAGATCTAGGCTCGCTGGCGTGAGCCGCCACCCAACCAAAGGTACAGCCCCATTCATCCATCAATCCATCCCACAACCTGAGAATGCTGTGGATTGAGTCCTGCATACTTGAGCTCTCTTAAAACAGCGAAGGTCTTGCGAAGCAAAAACCGCCTGTCCGCGTCGCACAATAATTTGACGAAAAGGGAGACGCCAACGAAGTCTCTGGGCCATCGCATGCTTGCATAACGTGGTGAACACAGACCGGTCCAAAAAGACGTATGATATATGCTCTCGAAGAGGGGGAAAAAAAGGAGAAGACGAACGAAACGAGACACCGTTTCGCGTACACGCTCAAGGCCAGGCCTCGTGTATAACGTTTCCGTTTCCTGCAATTAGTTCCGCAGGCGACCACCCATCTACTCTGGCGCGCAAACTTCATTCCCGCCCCGGTACACTCTCGCTTCGCTGGACACAGCAGGCAGCTTACAACCAGCTCTTCGGATAGAAGCTCACGGGGTGATCTCATTGCGCAAGACCCCGCCATGGACCACGTACATTGTCCTACGGTCTGAGGGCCGAATACGCTGCGGCGGAAGGTTGTTAACGTATATCGGAACACACTCCGCCGCCCAGCTGTCGCTGCGGGGTGCCGTCTTGAGGCATAACGGAATACTTGGCCTTACGGACGCAGGGACAAGGCCTTTATCCCTGAGGTCCTGCTGCGCAAAAGCCGTTGACTGGTGTAATTTAAAGCTTCTTAGTGTATTCTAGAACTTATCTCTTGTGTTACCACCTTGCGCTTACGTCATGCGTATTTACCTACAAATATAGCCTCAGTGGGACATATTGTAAGGTTGGTCGACCCTGCATTATGAATTATTTCAGTTAGCACAAATTAAACGGGCAGGAATTAAATGCTGTCCTTGTCTGCTTTATTATTTGGTGCCTGTTTCACTTGTACTGACTCGGCGTTGTTATAATTCGCATACAGAGCTGTTTTCTTTTTTTTTTTTTGTGCATGCATCGAGGGATGTTAAAAGCATGTGGGCCTATACAGGGTGTCTCAAGCAATGTGTCTGAAAATACTCAATACTGAGGAAAGTGGACTACTTGCTCGCTGCCTTCACGATTAGTTTTTCTGTAGGGGCACACATCTCAACATGACTTGAGGCATCAATTACGGCATTACTTAAACAAATTAAATTTAAAAAAAAACTTTTATTTAATGGAGACAGGTGGTCAGGTCAAATGAGAGAATTGAAGTCGTTCCAGCGTAAAGACCATTGCCGCTTGCAGATTTCGAAAAGCGGCCTCCGCGGTAACGGCGACCGTCCTTACAAATCCATGGAACCACCGATTGTTCACAAACCATGCAAAGAGTGTATTGTAATGTATTGTATTGTAAATATATGAATGAAATACACGTAAAAAAAAAGCCAAATGTCAACATGCAGAGCTCCGGATTCTAACAAGCTTGGCAAAATGGTGTTTATAATGTGGAGTTTATAATGGGCTACTAAGAAATCCCTATTTATTTATACAAAATACTTGGGATTAAGAGGTGCATGCATTATTATTATTATTATTATTATTATTATTATTATTATTATTATTATTATTATTATTATTATTGTTATTGTTATTGTTATTGTTATTGTTGTTGTTGTTGTTGTTGTTGTTGTTGTTGTTGTTGTTGTTGTGTGTTGATGGCAAAATGCTAGAGGTCCGTGTACTTATCTTTAGGTGCACGTTAAAGAACACCAGATGGACAAAATTTTCCGTAGCCCTCCACTGCGGCGTCCCTCATAATCATATCGTGGTTTTGGGACGTAAGACCCCAACAAATCTTATTATTAAGTATCGCCGAGGACATCGCGCGATTTTCCCCGGACGACGGCTCCTGGAGGCCTAGCCCGGGCCAGTGATTCCTCGTTGGACTCTAAATATTAAAGTTTATTACCTACCTACCTAAGAACCAAAATGCAGACACGGGATTGGGAGGATGGAGTCTTGTTACACGTTGCAGAAGAGAGTCAGCGGCACCTGCAACGTATATACGTCGCACTGCCGCGAAGTCAAGTAGGAAAAGTACACCTATGCGCCAAGGCCAACTCCTACATAACCGACTCCGCGAAGCCTATCGACCAAGCCAACGTGGCGGCTATGGTGTTCGCGCAGAAAAATAAGCGCCTACACCGAGAGCCCAACCATGAGGACAGAGAAGAATGCGACGTTGTACGGCCAGCTATGTACACGAAGGCACCGGAGTCGTTAAAGGGCGAGAGCGTACAAAGCTAATGATTTCTTTTCCCCGCGCTCGGAACACACCTCAAACGGTTGCTGACAGCCGCTGCGCTGCCCGCTGTGCAGCCAAGCAGGAGAGAAAATAGATATGAAAAGGTGTATAGCGAGGGATATGCCGGCCCGCTAAGTGACATGTGTCACGGCAGTGGCGTATACACTATGTTGTTGTACACGTTGGAACGGGCCACATATATACGCTCTCACACTCGCGCTCCTGCGCTTGATAATGCTTTGTGTCGTGTTGTACGTTCTTTAAGCACTGAAACTTCTCAGAACCAGGAAATGCACTCTCTTAACTACTAGAACCATTAATGCGGGTTATATTATTTCTCAATCTTTCTCTCTCTTTTTTTTTTTCTTAATGAAGGTTTATTGTCCCTCTCCCTCCATCTCTCGGAGTTCTATGGAAACGCCTATTGGAATGTATCGGCTTGCTTCCACATCCATTAGCGTGTGCTGCAGTAGCGCCATTCTGGATGTGTACAGGACTCGATGTTGAGTCCTGCTGTTTAACGAACGTGAGTATATAGACTAATTTACGGATGGTTGCCGCCATATTGAGCTGTTAACCCTGCCATTTTGTATCTTTAACAACTAAACGAACAGTGAGTGTTCCGGTAGACGCATACGCAAGGAAACATTTCGGTTGGTGCATTCGACGTTTCATGACCTTATCAATTCACGTCGCAATGCACAATAATAAGAGAACATCCTTTTAACAGCCGATATGGCGGCGCCCATACCTCTTACGTAAAATCGTCTATAGCACCGTGCGTTCAAGTTTAAATCCGTAAGAGGAGTTTTACAGCGAAAGCTGTTATGAGATCATTTCACCGGCCGTTTTTGGCGTCGTAGTTGTCCGCCGCCGCCGCCGCCGCCGGTGTCCGTAACCAGTATCGCTCGAAATAAGAAAAAAAAAACGAAATAAGAAAAAAATTCCAGGATGGAACGAGGTTCGAACCTGGGCCCTCTGCGTGGGAGCCCTGTATTCAACCTCTGAGCCATGCCGGTGCTTGAAACATCTTTGCAAAAATGTTCTATACAGGCTTCATGTCGGGAAGGAACCACATTGGCAAATGCAATATAGCGTGGTAGAAGAGTAAAATAAGCACCAAGGGACGCACGACGCGAATTCTGTAACCAGGCGTCACACAATGCGAACTGCGCAACGAGTAGGTTGTTGAATGCTTCCAACCCATTACAAAGGGCTCTGCCATAATTCTTCATCGTCATCAGGCACAGCATCAATAAAGTGCGCATAATGCCTTAATGCGTTTAGCAGGTACCAACGCTCTCCGTAGAATGACGAAAAATGGCACAGTGCCTGCTGCCCTACTTCTCAAAAATTACAATGATTTATAGCGTAGTGGGTTCCTCGCAAGTGCACTTGTATTGGTTGCCAAGGAAGCCAATAAGCGCATGATCCATTTCCTCGGGGTCTCAGTAAAATTACAATGATTTATAGCGTAGTGGGTTCCTCGCAAGTGCACTTGTATTGGTTGCCAAGGGAGCCCATAAGCGCATGATCCATTTCCTCGGGGTCTCAGTAAAGTTCTTCACCCCCCCCCCCCCGTCTCTCTCCCACGTCAACGTATGTTATACAGCATGACGGGAGAGGGAAATAGCGACTGGGCGTCACCCAATGCAAATTACATAACTGGTGGGCCGTTTAAAGCTTCCAACCCATTACAAAGAGCTGTGCCATAATTCTTCATCGTCATTAGTCGTCGCGTCAACAAAGTTCACATAATGCCTTACAGACGTGTAGCTGGTGCCTCGCTTCTCCGCAGAATGACAAATAATGGCTTAGAAGGTGCTTCCCAACTTCACAAAAATTGTGATTTATGGCGTAGTGGGTACCTTTCTAGTGTACTTGTATTGTAGCCCCAAGAGAGCTTACAACGGGCTCTAGAAACGCCGCTCTTCCAGCTTTCGCTGTGACTGTGCTGCGGTTTGAGCGCAGGCCTGGCGTTTTTTTTGCACACTTTCGTGCATGGTTATAGCGATAGAAAAAAAAAGCATAAGCAGAATGTTTCTACGCCGTTTGATGATTACGTGAACGACGCGACACCGGAACTGAGCAGTATCCTTTTATTATGAGCACTGTATACCCGAAACTTCCGATATAAAATGCTGACTACCTGTTCAGCATACGGCCTGTCGCCAATGTTTCTGATTCGGTAGTCCACTCGATAGCCGTCAACGTGTGAAGCTCGATGTCTGCGAGCCATCGAATATTTTCTATGTATAAGCTACGAACAGCTTCCTGTGATAACCGTACGTGCTGTTGACGACAGTACGCAACGAATCAGTTGGAAATGAAAGAAGGAAATTCGTCGCGTGTTTCCTAGGCGCACTATCTCTCCATTGATGGTCCTGGGAACAATGAGGTCACCTCGAGTTCTATTCCGGAGCACACAAAAAAAAGAAAACAAAATGCTGTGGCAAGAGAGCGATGACGAGAAGCAAGTGGGAGCTTCGCGTAGGTGCGGGAAACGAAGAAGACAAGATGAAGAAAATGAAAGAAGAAGCGGAGTTCTGAGGGCCTCAACGAAGAAGAAGAAAGTTTGTGCGTGCACGGACCCAGGAAACCGCAGACTCGATTGCCGCAGCACCGCGATGTCTCACGCCATTTGGTCCCGTACATTCAAACACCGAGCAGAGCACCACCACGGCGCCGTCTATATGCGTAATTGCGGCAAGCCGGCTAGTCTGCCGGTCGAATGGTCGACAGGTCGCGCATATTCACCGAGGCCTCCTCCGCTGTTGGCCCGTCGTTCGCTGAATGTACGGCGACACACAAAACCGCACGCCGCCGCCGATGAAACTTTCGGGGCACGCTATGGGTTCCTGGTATACGGCGTTGACTGGTCAGCGTGTACCGTACGGGCGCCCAACTGATTCTTGCGTGTGCTGTACGGGTACGCGGACACATCCTCGTTCGCCCATTACGGCATTCCCCGTGATCTGATTGCCTCTGCTCCCAACGTACAGCTCACGTGTTTCTCGATAAAGGAAGACGTATTGCCCCTCCGTGGGACGTCGCTTGCTTCGCGTTATTGCATCTATTTTCTTTGTCTTTGTTGGTCCAGCGGAAACGTGGCTGCTGGAAGGCAAGGGTTAATGATTCTTAGCCAACATTCAGTCTCGGCATCTCGATGTTAGATGCAATGGTACTTTAACTGCTGAGCGTGATATCAGAAGTTGATTATCTTCTCATTCCTTCGGAGTTAGCAGCATGTACTGGTCGCGTGACTGTACGCATGTTCTTCGGTGTTTCAGAATAACGCGCTGATACTATACACGAGTGGTAACGTGAGCCAACGAACGTGCACAATGCTGAATGGTGCCTCTACGTTTTGTTCACTCAGTCGGCAGTCGGTAACGCAACGCGATTTTTAAAAATTTTATCCTGTTCACTGATTTCTCTTGCCAGCTAAACTACAGTATATAGGGTGTCTTGAAGGGCCAGTTGGTACATGATACTGCGAGGAAACAGCGCGAAAACGGGACTTAGGCGAAGGAACAAACAACACAAGCGCTGACGCACTACTGTGCGCAGGTTTATTGCAACGAAAAATATATACAAAAAATAAGAACTAAAAAGAAACACGAACTGTCACATGGTCCCAGTGATGAAACTACAACGAATGTCCGCCACGAGTCAAGCTACACTCTTAAAAAAAATGGAGTGACCCTCTCTCTTTTAAGGGAGAAACGGCGATGTCCCCAATGTTCGTCTTCAAATGGAGAAACCGTTCCTCCCTTTTCAATGGAGAAACCGTCAGAATCAAGATGGCTGACGCCAAGCCAGCGAAGCGAGCAATAGATTTAGGCCTAGCGAGTGCATCGATTCTCGACTGATAAAGAGTATATATGCGGCACTGGCAATCACAAAAAAATGGTCCCGCTGAGCTTAATATCGAATGATATGACAATAAAATCAAGGAGACAAACCTGTAGTGATGAAAGCCTCGCAAAACGGAACGACGGAACTCGTACGTTTCGCTCGGCCAGCGAGACGGCGTTCACTTTAAGAGAGACGGATACTGCAAAGGGGCTCTCACCCGGAGACTGTACGTTAGGCTTGATGTCTTTATTTGTCGAAGCGTCACACGGTGTAGCGACGTTATCCACGCGTTTTTGCCTCCAAAATGTACATTCTGTAACATCAAAACAATCCCGGCTCAGCAGAGCATAGTTTTGATAGATAGATGTTCAACTTCATATAAGTAGGTGGAGCTGTGAGAGCGCCGCGGTCGTGAAGTAGGTGAACATATTTGAAGTTTTAGGCGCGAATAAGACACGGACGAAGAATAGGAACACACACACGGAGCGCCACGCAACTGTGGTGCTGGGATTGGAAACACTTAGAAGTGTTTCCAATCCCAGCACCACAGTTGCGTTGTGCTGGGATTGGAAACACTTAAGTGTTTCCAATCCCAGCACCACAGTTGCGTGGCGCTCCGTGTGTGTGTTCCTATTCTTCGTCCGTGTCTTATTCGCGCCTAAAACTTCAAATATGTTAAACCAACAAGCCCAGTCTGCCATTCTCACATGAAGTAGGTGGTAGCTGGCGCCTTCTAGAGGGATTAAACAATACTAAAAAAAAGTTGTTTCTGTCAGAGGCGGCGTACGTTGATACTGCACACGGCATTTCGGGAAGGTAGGGCTATTCATGGATTACTCAAGGACACCGGAAAGTTGATACAGCTTTTATTAATACGCACACGTTCACTAGGCAGATACATAGTACACACAATGAATTCAATACATACACAATTCATTCGCATGTATATAACCATTCACTACAGACGCATTATATGTACAGACGCTTACTTTTTTTTTCTTTATTGCCTGCTTCCAGACATAAACCACATCACAAACACATAGAATAAATAACATCAAATGTTGTCCGTCCTACTGGACAGACATCAATTTTAAAATTCCTTGAGCACTGTCAAGGGTTCCACTTTACATACCCCTCTACGAAGCGCTGGCCCTTATATAGTCACTGAATTACAGCGGACGATGGTGGCACAAAGGTGCGTCATTTTTATTCAACTCTTTACGATTCCATGGCTGCGTCACAATATACGCCGACATTATTAAATAGTAGCTATGGCTTAGCCAAGCGCACCAGTTAATCTAAAGCCGCATAATAATGAACGAGATAATTACAGAGTTGAATAAGTTAGCGCGAAAACGACCACATTGAGAGCCGTTCATACCATTCCGATGACATTTTGAAGTAGCGCCATCTTCCGACAGCGGCCACAGATGAAATTTCTCTCTCTGATTTCTTTATTTTCAATAGTTACTGTGGGAGGGCGCAAGATCAGCAACATGCCGGTCAGACGGTCAGACTCCGTCGCCTTCGTCGCGTCGACTTCGTTGAGTGGTTTGGCGTTGACATCGGTTCACATTCTATTTATGCGTTGACTACAAGTATGACCAAGTATGACGATGGGCCATGGATTCGTTCAACTGCTAGCCCTTCATTGACAATGCTTCTGATGCGGTACGGCCGTCTCATTTGTGTATACGTACATTACAACGCGGGTCGTGCGAAGAAACAAGACAAGATGGCCTCGCACCGGACGGTGGTCTTTCGACAGCGATGTCAGTGGCTCTTGGCGCCGCGGCAGCTCGATTACTTGAGTAGAGAAACTGGCGCTACACCGCGCCGAATTATGGAAAAGAACGCTACCCTCACTACGTTTTCTGTAATATTTCAGTACGCTGTACCTACATGCTGCTCTGCTACTGTTACGTCACGGTATTCGCCTGGCGTGTGAAATTGCGGTCATTGTGCGACAACTGTGTAGTTGTCGTTGTGGCGGTGGTTAGTCTTGCGTTGGATTTGGAATACTCTTTTCACAAAGGTGAGTGAGAGTGTTAGTGATTACCTACTGTGCACAGCTGTCATTAGAAGCGCATTTTGTGTTGAGTTTCGCACGCCAAAGCAAAATCCTGAGAACGAGAGATACATACTGCACGCGTGCATAAGTCCGTCCTAATTCTCAGCGATGGCATGCGTATTCCAAAACGCATGTGATTGAGAATTTTATCTTAATTGACAGAAGTCATTGACTTATTCTTCAGATATGTGCAATTATGATGCAGGTTAACGTTAAAATGCGGCCACGGCGGCCACATTTCAATGGGGGCGAAAGGCAAAGAACACCCATGTGCTTATGTTCGGGTGCACGTTAAAGAACCCCAGTTGATTGAAATTAATCCGTAGTCCCACACTACGGCGTGCCTCATAATCATACGGTGGTTTCGACACGTCAAACTCCAGCAATTATACGTTATCGTACTTTCACGCATGCGCTGTCCAGTGGTATCACGTTTGCTAAAATGTTGTAAAAATTAACTTTCATGCTTCTTTATATTGCTTGTTGTATTGATAAGTGCTGTGTAAAACTAAAAACGCGTGCTCTTGCCAAGTATGTTAACGCCGAAAAAAATTGAATTATTGGTGTACAGTCTAAGGTGTTCATTAAAACAAGACTGTTTCGTGAAGCGAGACTTACTGTATTTATGACAAAAGCAGATCGTGCGCAAACGTATACAAACAACACGAGACACACGAAAGTATGCGGCGCATCGCGCACACGCCGAGCCTATAAAAAAAAGAAAAAAAAAACGCCACACACGTTACTCAACACATGGAACAAAAACAATGAACGTCACCCGTGTGTTGCTCGCATCAATCCTAGGTACAAGTAATTGCACGCGACTGGCCGAGATCGGTAGCATTGGATAATCTGGTCTGAGACTGCCGAGCGAGCGCGAAAAAGCGTCCGCTCTCCGCAGCACGGAATCACGATGTAACTCGGCGTGCGCATGCGCGCGCGCGCAAGTCACGTGGTTGAGGGAGAAACGTTTCTCCCTTGGCGCTTGCCGCAACAGGGCGCGACGAGTAAATCGTCCGCAAAGGAGGAAGTCGCTGCTCCGAAGGAGGAACGGAGCCCGTTGCTCCATTCTCGCTCCCCCTTTTTTTTTAGAGTGTAGCACATTTAACTCCTTTTTTTCATTTTCTACAAGCGTGAAGCGAGCACGTGTTACCTTTCCCTTGATCCAAAAGCTAAAGTATTTACACGGTCATAAGGCCGATAGTTATAACCCAGCGTCCTTGTTCGCCTACCGGCAGAAATGACAGCAAGCCGTCAAAGCTGAAGGAAGGTTATGCGGAAACGCTGGCAATTTATCAGGTGACATGAAATGAGTCGACGCGGCTGCATTCGCAGGGTGTGATATGCACACCAAGCTTGCGGAAAAATTCCGCGAAATTCTTATAGCCTGCAAACAGTTCGGTTATGGTGTAATTCCTAGCTGGTTGGTGACGTCATACGCATTAAGAATGCGAGAGTTTTCTATAGGGCGAGAAGAACGATGGCTGACATCTCTAAAAGAGGCAACGCCTACCTACATACTAAAATGCGCGTTTAGAGAAACGCGGCAACAACAAACGTATAACGATTTCCAGATCGAAATATAGGCGCTCACGTACACGGACGCGCAACTTCATACAGTTCATTATTATGCAAGCATTGCAGCATTTCAAGTCCGCTTTACCCATGTATAAACACGCCTACGCTCACGCATGCTCATGGACTCTTGCACTGTCACGCAAGTCATCGATGAAAACACACGAGCGCTGAAAGGCACACCCAAACTAGTGCATATATACACATCATTTATACGCGTACCTGTGGCTACTTCGGTACTACGCATACACTGTGTGTACCATATGGGAGCAAATATGCATATGGGATGGGCGGAAGGTAACTCCCTATTAATAATTGGTTATAACTTCTGTAGTACTTAACCAATTTTAATGAGACAAACACCGTAAACTCGCATCCATAACGTATACATGCAAGATATTTATCGCGTTATCATTATAGCTTATAACAACTGCATTATCTTTGTTTCTTTTCTTTTTTTTATCGACACGATGTAGCAAAAGGACGCGTGAAGCTGATTTCGATTGGACGTTTGGCAAACTTACTCTGCGCGTGCACTAGAAAGATCTTTTCCAACCGAAGATGCTTGCCTGGACGTTCTGTCATTTTCTCTGATCTCAAAATGAATCGTCGTAGAACGGCCCCAACACAATTTTATTTTTTTGTATCTTGATACAGCGTAATCAACCGACCAGCGGTGAAGAGTGCGCGTTATTTCTGTCGCTTTTAAAGCACTATATGTAACGGGTGTTTCAAGAAATGTGTCAAATAAGGGAAGTTTGATATTTGCTCTCTGTCTTCTTAATTGCATTTCAAATATCACCGGCAGCATAACATCTCTCGTTTTCTCATCAAATTTTGTAGTTCGGCCGCCTCACGGAGGAAGTCGCGCACTGTTATGCTCGTTTAGAGTTACTGGGAACATATACAGTAACTCTGCTAGTTATCCATTCGCTATAAAAGAAGCATGCTAAGCCTGCTACCAAGTAAACTTTCCTAGCTTTCACTAAAATGAGCCCATATGCCTCCGTTTTGTCATATTAAACTTTCTCTCTCTCTCTCTAGCTTGTCAGCATCCATAACCATCGTAGCAGGTGCAACCCTGTGCTGTCGCGACTCGCATCAGCATCACGTCCGCTGAGCTTTCGAGTACGAATTGACCGGTGTCTATAAACTCTGAGAAAACAAGGGAAAGCCGGGCGTCAAATTAAGGTGTTTCAGTGCCAATCACGGGTTGAACGACCGGATGTGCCACATTGCAGGGCCAGCAGTGATCGGTACCGTATGCGCTCGAAGACCTCTCCTGGTTTCCCCTGTAAAGTGCGACCGGTCAAAACGTTCTACACGTGTGCAACCACCTACATCTGTATCAGTTTTGGAAGGCGGGCACAAAAGCTCTACCGCGAGAAGCCAGCAGAGGAAGTGCCGCATTTCACTCGCCCCGTGTTTTCTGAGACGTACGCGAAAGCAAACGAGTTTGGTCATTACGCGAGACGCTGCGTCCCTACAGCCCCTTTGCTTTTTCGGACCGTCCGGCGCCGGTGATCCCGAAACACGCCGACACCACTGCCGGTGTTATTGAACCGTATACGCTGAACACGTGGGCACTGACTGACCGACGGACGCGTAAAGCGAAGATGTAATTGCATACGCCGTGTGCACGATAGGAAAAAATAAACATAAGAAAACGAAGAACACGCCTCCATACCTTCTTTTCTTCACCGTCGATCCCTTGTTCGAAAGCGTTCACTGTAGCCTTTTTTTTTTCGCCTGCTCGGTGGCTTGGCGGTATGGGCGAAAAAAAAGGACAAAAAAAAATGGTCGCTAGTCGCGACCTCGGGCGGTGGAGCAGGCGCCAAATCACAGGCCACAAAAGCGATATCAATCATCGCCGTCCACTCGGTGTCGCTGCATGCTCCGTGCGAGCATCGCTGTAGAAGGAATGTCGAATGGGGCTCATCTGAAAGTGTCATTGTTGGATGGTCCACTGCGTACCTGATCACGTAATCAGCCGGAGATAACCTCGTATTTTGCAGGTCTCCTGCATCGTCTCCTCTTTCAGCCACCCGTCCTCCTCGGAGTGCGCGAGGCAGGTATTATATTGATAGTCGACTCAGGAGCTTATGTATGGCGTGTTTCGTGATAAGATGTAACTCTTAAAACCGGCACTTCCTTTCGTCGACGTTTAAGCTGAAGCCTAACCGAAACTCCGCCACAAAGGCAGCATGCCATCCGCATATCTCTCACGTAAAGATCTAAGCTGCGAGTTGGCGTTTGATGAAGTTCCATAGTGCACGTGCCTATGTTTAAAGACCGTGAGTGCGCTGCATGTTCTGCATGTGTCTTTTTATTCCTGTTGCATATCTCTGACGTCCAAGGATGCGCGGGTACATGGATATGAAGTGTTTGTTCTAAAATAAAACGCTTGCGAGTGCATCAAGGGTGTTGTTTTCTTGTGTCTTTCTTAGTCCTAATCATGTGTGCTGCTCTACCCACAAGGGATGGTAATGGAAGTTGCTATGCACAATCTTAATGTCGTCCTGTGCTGCGTGCCTGCGTGACACGCAGTCCTTGCGATGTACCTTGCGACAAATCGCAAAGTATGCGGTAAGAACAACTGGCCCGATATTTCAGGTTGTAGACCTTAGGCATATAGGCTTCGCAGCTCGGCCAATTAATTGCTCAATCAACCTGACAATCAGTAAATCAATCAATGTTATTTTATTTTCACCTCGAAGAGAGGAAACAGGACAAGAAAGCTAAGAGACTGCTTGATAGGGGGACCTGCGTCTTGTTCAATGGACAGCAGAACGATGCAGGAACCTTGCAAACGAAACATTAAAAACTACTCATGCAAAACTCAAAACGAAGCATCTGTACTCGAACGAAACACTACTAGCGACAAAATCAGCATATTCAACATACCTTAAACACAAGTGGATTCGCGTGTATGCATATAGTCCCGATCTAAGCACGTGTCCGTCGTTACTGCGCCTTTTTTTATTGACAGTGCAATAGCTGGCCAATCGGATACAAGCTGAAGGTTAGAGTTCCCATCCTTTGTTTGACCATTAAATCAGTTACACATTCAGTGCTTGTTTGGTTATGCCGTAGTTTGTTCTCGCTTGTTAAGCAATACTCTGCGAAGACGGTGATATGTCTACGGTCTGATGCCGGAACGATAATGTGGCGAAGATAACCGTTTCGCAGACGCCGTTTGTGGATTGGCGCTTGCACAGCGTCGAGAAGTATCGCTGAAGGAGGTCTATCTCTTGCTATTACACACGCGGCCGTGGTGAAGCTTCGACAAGAAAATGAATTTTTTATTCAACCAAGCCATAATGACATGGCGCAAGTACAGCGAAAACGGTGACACCACGCATGTAAGCGGCACTGTATACTTGACCATACCTCTGAGCTGAATTTACGAGCTTGGGGCCAATGACAAAATGACTTGGCAACGCCCCTATAGAGGCCACTGGCGCTTTTAAGGAATAATATCATCACTCTGTTGTTACTTATATACCCGATAACTCGGGTATTAGGTACAGGCATCAGATACCCTTATTCCTTTTTTCGCATTTTTTTCTTCTCCACTGTCTAAGGAATGACGTCATCGCCCCTGAACAGGTCACGCTAAAGGACATCAGAGGTTTTCTGCACAAGCCAAAGTGCCGGAGGGCAGCCGCCGCAGGCCAACACTGAGTAGACATAAGTTCTATTTAGCTCTGTCCTTTCTGCTGACTGTGTATACCTCATACCACCAGTGCAAGGAGTTTTTTCCCACACGTCTGTCGCGCCACTGCGTTAGATTGGTAGGCCTATACAGAGTGGCGCCAGCAGTGAGAGGAGGGGGAGGACAGCGGCCACAACGTGGCATCCATCTAGCGCGGTTGTCGGTGCTCAGCCGTCCATGGGAAACAAGCGAAGCGACCCGCGAACTGCTCCTCTTCTTCGGGCCCAGTCTTGTCTGTCACTCCCACAGATCGCACGGAAAATAACGCTCAAGCGGGAGGAGACTGAACAGACAGGAGAGAGAGAGAGAGCGGGCGTGCTACAATTGCGGCAGTGTTCACAGCCGGTCCCTGCACAAGCAATCTGCAGGTGACCAGAAAAAATGTGCTCTTGCGGTATAGTGGATCAAACAGCAATAAACAAAAGGCAGAACAGAGTAAACGACATACAGAACGGGCTCTTTTCTCTCGATTTAAAGGATACCAGCAGCTGAAAAAACCGACGAAGGCAAAAACATGTATAAATAATATTAAAGAAGGCATCGGTTTGCTTCTACATACCATATCTTTGATGGGCGGTTCTATCATTGCAGTCGTTAGAGCACTTTATTTTCTTTCTTTTTTTTCGATGTAGAGCGAAATTTGTTTTATATTTCTTTCAGGCTTGTTCGAGCCCGACTTTGGGCATTACTCGACGCATGGTGAACTTTCCAGTAACTTGATGGAGGCAAAATACTAAGACGCCCGTGTACTGTGCGATGTTATTGCACGTTAAAGGGGCCCGGCGAGACAAGTTGAGCGTGTCGTTTTCATCGCGCTTCCCCTGGTAGCCGTGGAATGCGCCGATATCGCTGCGCAAGTGGCGACACCGAAAACAAAATTTTATTTCAACGGAGGAACCACCTTGATTTCGGGCTGCAGCGACACGCAACGGCTATTTTTGTGATCGGAAGAGACTTTTCATCACGGGGCAGTGACGACGATGGCCGGCCGTTTTGACTGGCTTGGCACGACAAGTCGCATGTAATATTCACATCGTCCCAGGTAGACCGCACTACTGTGCACTAAGAATAAAAAAACACACGTTTTATACTTCTTCAGATACAAAAAGATTTGTGTTCTTAACAAATTTTGAAAACAATTACGAGGATGATTTATTCTGCTTATTCCAAACTCTCAAAGAAAGATACAAGGGCAGATCTAAACCACATGTTTTATTAATAATAGTTGGGAGTTTTACGCCCCAAAACCATGATATGATTATGAGAGACCAAGCGATGCTATCGTGAAGCGTTTAATGAAATGACGTACATGTGATCATATTCTGCACAGTGAATGACACCATCTCCATTGCGCGCCTGACATTCAAGTTGCAAAAACTCCAACACGAGACCCAAATGTACTTGGGTCACCACATGGCCGCAAATCCCTAGAAGTGGGCGTTATAGAGGGTTTCTTTATTAAAGAAATTGCGCTCTTGATGACGTTGCTTTGTTCTCATGAAAACGTGCTGGTACCATTTATCACTTTGCTGTGTAATGCTGCAGAGAACAAAGTCCTCGCTTTGACACTGTATTGAGGGTTGCTCTGGACATACTGGGTCGATCACAGAGGGAACGCGCAGCCAATCTAAACGCTTTTCGGTGATTTCGACGCTGCTTTTTGTTTCTTTATTTTTTCCCATCTCCTTGAGAAGTGAGATGCTTTAGTTAATATATGGTTAATATGTTGATTGTTGTATAGTTTAGTTGTTTGGTAGCGTACAGTGTATCACTCCAGTCTGTATAAGATAGCGTCTAGCGTTTGTGTAAGTTACACCAGAGTCCTGAAGGACTCTGGTTACACTGACGCTATAAGTATTTAGTTTATAAGCGTCTGTTGCGCTTGCGTGTACAGGTTCAATAAACTTTCCTTTGTGACGCTTTTTGCAGCTGTTTTGCGCAATTAAAATCAGATGGTGCTACCGGCACTTCGCCTTTCAGTCCTTGGAACGTGGCTACAGGGTGGCCAACGTGGCCTTTGGCAGCGCAGCTCAATATGACTCCGTCCGCGCCGCGTCGTCTGCTCGGCGTCCTCATAGCGTCTGCGCGCACGCGTTGTGCAAGTAAAAGCGAGCAGACCGAAGCGCCGAAAAAAAAGTCAACATGGTGGCAACCGTTAATGCGGGTCCCTTCCGCCTCGAATCTACGACATCGTCGTGCGCTGTGTGACTCGCAAGTTCTAAACCTACGCATTTATTTGCTTTATATTTGCGTCCTGAAGCTTCGAGGGCAATATATTCGTCGGCATCTAGCACTGTTTCCAAGATCCTCTCAAATCCTCGAATACAAGGCTTAGCAGACTTGGTTAAATGAACACAGCTGATCTAAATAATAAAGACAAAACATATCTGATGCTTTGTCCCCAGCGTGGAATGACACAAAGCGATAGCCTATGTCAATATTTATTTATTGATATCCGGACAGTGTGCAAATAGTAAATGCGAGTTCGGATCGGTGGTCGCATCAGCGTGGGGGTTGCCATGTTTGGCTTGTAACCACAGCTACTGGCGGTTGCTAATACAGGTAAAGGCATACGCCATAAATGCGAAGTAGAATAAACACGTCACTTATGGCTGTGGCATAGCACGTGCCAAAGAAAAGCAAATCTCTCAACCTTGTCATTTTTTAGGCGATTAAATATCGAAATATGTTTTGCTGCGCAATTATGTGACCCTACTGCAACCAGCTCATTTGGCACCGCCACGGTCGCTTCGCCGTAAGGCCACCTAGGATCACGTGATCAAACATGGCCGCGCCCGTGCGTCGCTGCGGGAAATCGTCTATGTACCTGTCGACAGCCAGCACACCAGTGTAGAGGTCTTTCAAGTGAGCTTACATGTAAACCCATTGGAGGGCTGCCCTGCATGTGAGCTATTCGGCGTGGCGGTGGCGTCGCACCGTGCAGGGTCCGAAATGTGCGGGAGAGGTCGCAAAGCAAGCTTCGTGCTAAACGCGCACGCACGCACGCACGCACGCACGCACGCACACACACACACACACACACACACACACACACACACACACACACACACACACACACACACACACACACACACACACACCTCCAATACCAACGTTCCATGTACAGGTGCCCCAAAAGTAAAACGGAGCACGCGACCTGTGGCCAAACTACGCAAAACTGCATGCCAACGGGCTCTATCAGAGAAGTGGTTCTTTATTTATACACGGAAATGTGCCAGAAGATAGTGCCATCATTGACGTTTATGAAAAATTGCCAGCGCGTCGCTCGAGCCCAGGACGCACGAAAAGAACGCACACAGGACGAGCGCGAACTATCATGCGTCACTGCTCGATACTTGAAGCACACTGCTTAATCATAAAGCAGGACGCACGAAACGAACAGGTACACACAGGACGAGCGCGAACTAAATGTCGCAGTTGTTACTTATTTATGTTTGAACAGCGCGCTCCTTTCGCAAACACGGCCGCTGCAGCGAGCGAAAGACCTTCGTTGCGCTCCTCGCGCCATCTCGCTGGCAATGAAGAAACGCTTATAAGCGCCTGCCGTCTCTGAGTCCGGCCAGCGGTAAAAGGTGTGTATATAACGCTCGCCGTTAGCTCCCTAGAGGATTGGCGTTTCGTGGCGTAGTGGCTAGCGCCACGGGCTGCGGAGCGAGAGGCCCCTGGTTCGATTTCGCGCTTCGGAAGCATTTTTCTAAATTATTTTTCTTTGGGACTTTCATGTATATATATATATACATACCTATACATATACGGTGAATGACGGCGACGGGGACGGACAAAAACCAGCCGAGACTGTCCATATAATTGCTATCGCAATAATAAAGAACCACTTCTTGAATACAGCGCGGTGGCATGCAGTGTTACGTAGTTTGGCCGCAGCTCGCGTGCTCCGTTTTACTTTTGAGGCACCTGTACGCGTGTAACACAAACTCACCCCCAAGCGTCAGCAGGGTAGCGTTCTTCCTTCCCGCAAAGAGATCCGAGTTCAAGAAACTTAAGGCACCGCACGCTGGCGGTCACTTGACGATTC
Organism: Rhipicephalus sanguineus; assembly: GCF_013339695.2. Classification (NCBI taxonomy): domain Eukaryota; kingdom Metazoa; phylum Arthropoda; class Arachnida; order Ixodida; family Ixodidae; genus Rhipicephalus; species Rhipicephalus sanguineus. Next base: position 118,560,610 of record NC_051181.1, read on the forward strand.
CTCGCCACTACCTGCAGGGTGGTATGGTGCAATTTTATCTTTGCCGCAGCGTCTACTAGATGACAGATTACCGCTCTGAGCTTTTATACGCAGCGACTGCAGAATAAGAAACAAACTGCGTAGCAGCTTCTAATAACCTCCGTTTAACTGGTCAAACGAACGCAACAAATGACAAGAAGACTGTATTGCAGAGCGTGGGCGCGGAGTTTCGGTTAAAGACAGCGTCCACAAACACTATACGAAGGTGGGTGGAGGGTAGGGGAGGCTTATTCGTGTCACGTCTCGTACTCGACTGTGAGTTCACCGAGGCAGTCACAAACGCGTTACTAATGGACTGATCTGCTTTCCTTCTTTTGACAGCCGCCGTGATTTATGGCGACGTCGACGGAAGGTGACGGCAGCGCTTTCGTTACGCATCGCACTGACTCGGCAGCTTCAGAGGCACTCAAACGAAAAACTGTCTTGATCTTTCTCCGCAAATGCGACGTCCCGGTTAAAAATTCGCAACATCATAAGTGTACTGAGTACACACTGCGCGAGGGCGCAAAAGCGCACCGATATCAAGCCTGCAGATGATGGCAACAGGTGCATACGCTTGCCTTGGGGTGTCGGTCGAGTTGCGTCTTTCTTACTAATGACACAAGAAAGGTGTCATTACTGATGGAAGCGAACCCTTTTAATGCGACTGCTGGATTCTGCCGCGCGCATGTACGGCTGCCCTTAATTGTGGCACCGCGGTGATGCGCGGTTCCTCCGTGGTGCGCGCAGTCATTCAAAGCTAAGCGGCTGTGGTCCGGCTGAAACAAATGACGGAAGCGCGGTCACCCGGCCCGCTTGCAAAGGAAAGCGCGCGCGCCGTTCCATATAAGTATCTGCCACGCGGGGACGAGCCGGTATAATACAGATGGACTTCAGCTTAAGTATTTGCTTCGCAAGGAGGAGAGAGGCCGTGTGCGTGAGTTAACTTGAAGGCAAAGAGCGTCCAGTCCTGCCCCATTATCAGCAATGTACCGAAGGCTGCAACTTAGTCTCCCATATGTAGGTGCCAGGCGACATTATGAACGGCGTCGTTTTTAGGCTGCTCTTTTGTTCACTCATCATGTTTTATTAGATAAACTCCGTGCAACATCCGCGGTAGCAATGAGGCCATCCGTGCATCTAAAATCCAAGAACAAGAAAAGTAGCAATTTCTTCATGGCGCATATATAGAATCGATTGAATCGAATCTGTAGTCGGATATTACGAACCGGCGCCGCGAAACAAGCGAGCAAACGAAAGAGTCAGTGCCGACTGAAACTTCGAGAACAACTCCGGCTAAATCACCTTCAAGAGTCACTGATAACTATATTGACCAGCTCTGTAACCTCTACAAGCTTGTTTGATTACGTCCTGTCAATGCGCGGGTCCCCGCGGTCCCCTAGAGCGTGTAACCCCGTTCCCATGGTCGTGGTGAGGCGTTGGCGGGCGAATTTATGCCGCCGGGGCGTTGGCACCGCGCTGTCCAGCCCATTCACGCTCCGTGAATTGACCGTCGGCCGGCCGGCCGGCCGGTGTAGGCGACGTGTTGAGTGTTGCGCATATGGTTATTGTGTCCACCACGAAACTCACAAAACAAACCCGACTGCGCGAGTGCTTTTCTGCTGCCACGCCGGGACGAGAAGCACTGTCTGAGAGAGGCTGTGCCCGCTCACACTTCGCGCTGTTGCGGCCACGGCGTGCTTATTGCTCGCGTAGCTCGGAAGCGGAAGCTTCTCGCGAGCAACGACACGCTCTAGTTGGAAGGTTGACGCCATCAAACATTGCGATACTGCACACACACATACACACTGTTCCAGTGGTCCGTTTGGGGTCCGCACGCGTGTTCTTATTGGCGGCGTGCGCGCGACACCTCCGCGATGCCGGGTCACGTGGTCAATTACAAAGCGCGGTGCGGATATGCGCCACTGATAATGATTACGCAGCGCCCGAGTTTTTCCTTTTCCCTTCGGATTCCATGACTTATTTCGTTAGAACGAATGCCTGCTTTCTAACCGTCGCAGTACACTGTTCTGCTTCTCTATAGGACGTGTCTGCAATTTCCAGCCCCGCGGAAGCGTTTCGACCGCATTTGACAAGACCTGTGCGCATACAGGTCCTGTCGAGCTGTCTGCGACTGGTTTTTGTCTAAGGGAAGCCATCTTGCGTATCGGAATCAAAGGGAATCCTGATTCTGACGAACTCAAAATGCAGAAAAAAAAAGAAATGAGAAAAGAAAGAAAGAATTTTATTTATGCTCTGCGGTTTAGGCCCCAGTCAATATTAATCAAGAGTTTCTCAGTACGACATCCATAGGTCACAGAGTCTTGTTATATGGGTCGGGAAATTCGGTAAGTCGATCAATACCTGTTGTCCTCGCGGATCACATTGTTGTGCGTGTAATACATGCATTTCTGAGTTACAGCGTTTGCCAGAGAGACAAAGGTTATCAAAGTGCAGGAAGGTCAACTAGAAGCAAGTATTGACTCACCGGGCTGTGGAACGGGGAAGGGGTGTTTATCAATATAAAAGAAGGAGAGAGGAGGAGAGAGCAACACACAGGAAATGTCACTCAATTAATGAGTTCGGTTAATTACAGAAAAAAATGTTTTGAACAGTTTTAATATATGTGACACAGATACACGTCTTTGTTGTGGGATCACCTCATCCGACAGAGGTCGGTCGTCACATTTGTTAACACACTGGTAGAGTTTCTTCACACGCTACCAGGGGCGTAGCCAGAAATGTTTTTCGGGGAGTTCAACCATACTTTATGTATGTTCGTGCGTACGTTTGTATGTGCGCGTGTATATATACGCAAGCAAAACTGAAAAATTTCGGGGGGGTTCGACCCCCCCCCCTGGCTACGCCCCTGCACGCTACCTCCAGGTGGCGCGCCTGTATTCCAAACGCCACTAGCAACCATGCATTGCGGAGAAGCTGATGCTCGGGCCAATTTTAGTATTCCCCAACGCCGCCGCTGGCTGCAGCGAATTGGATTGACGCTATAGCCATTGCGTTTAAAGTGCATCGCCGGTCGGCGGCACGCCGGGCAACCCCCCTATTCTGGACATCGTCAAATTCCGCCATGTTGTCCAATGCCGCCATTGGTCAAGTCTGAATGGCCCGGAGGGCTGCTACGGCCTCTCCGATTGGCTTGAAATGCCGTCATTACAAAAATTGACAAGATGGCGAAATTTGACAGTGTACAGGATAGCACCCTAAGTCGCCTGCAAAAACCGGAGTGCGGCTTTGCCGCATAGCTGCGGTTGCTAGGCTGAACTAGGCGCGATTCTGCCGCCTAAAGGTATCGTATACAGTAACTATACGCACTGCGATAATTGAGCGCATTCTGTGGACAATACTTCGCGCTACGATACAGAATGTGACTGATGGTCTCCACTTCAACGCAGTCGTTACACAGGTTGCGATGTGCCTCATTCCTTTGAGGAATGCGCGATTGGTGGACGCTAAGCCAAACCACAGCCTACGCGACCGGGTTGAGCGCTCCGAGGCAGTTCTGATGGAACCCAAATATACATTACGGACCGAATAGTGTAACGATGTGCGCCTGTAGTAGGCGCCGCTCCAAACAGATGGCGCGCATTGGCGGGGATACAATAGGTACGAGGTGCTTCGAGGGCTGTGGAAGGGTGTGATGGTCCCGGGGCTTACATTTGGGAACTCAGTGGTGTGCATGAAGCCAGAGGTACAATCAGGAATGGATGTAAATCAAAGGACGGTGGGCCGCCTCGCGTTGGGCGCTCACGGGAAGACGACAAATGAGGCTGTAAAGGGTGATATGGGATGGACAGGATTTGAAGTGAGGGAAGCTCAGAGCAAAATGAGATTCGAAGAGAGGCTGAGGAAAATGAAGAAGAGTAGATGGGCAGAGAAGGTTTTCAGGTATTTGTATAGAAAAAGCGTTGACACGCAGTGGAGAAAAAGAACTAGGAGGCTCACCAGCAAATATACGGCTAGCAGTGCGGGCGATATGGCAACAAGGAGCATTAAGCGGAAGGTCAGAGAGGCGGAGAGGACTTATTGGATGACAGCGATGGAAAAGAAGCCGGCTCTGAGTTACTACCGAAAGGGAAAAAAACCACAGGTTTTATGATAATTTAAGGGGAAGCGCTTTACTGTTTGAAGCAAGGTCGGGCTGCCTTAGAACGCGTAGTTATAAAGCGAGATTCAGTAACGAAGAAGAACAATGTACTTGCTGCGGGGGAACTAAGGAAACGATGGAACATGTACTGATTGAATGTGGCGATATTCACCCAGGTAGGTAAGGTATTAGGCCAGCATGAAACAAGGAAGTTTTTTCCTTTTTTCTTCGAGCATGGTGGCAGACATGTCACCGCCCCGTTATAAAGGGGACGCTCATAGCATCCATCCATCCATCCATGTCTGCTGTTTTCTTGCAGCAACCATAATTGAAAGTGCGATTTTTCTAAATCACGCTTAAGCTTCTCATAGGCAAGGCGCTTCATTACCACACTTTCAAGGTCGATACTGTCACAATGACTTGATAAACGCCGAAAAATCTGTTCACTATATATGTTCGGCGTATTCCCACAAAAGCTTTGAAAATGAGCCGCGGTAGTCATCTGTGGCGTAAGAGGAGTTTTATTTAACCTACCTAAATTTCGGAAAAAATTTAACTCTTACTGAACAGTCTACAGAATGTCATCAATTTAGCGACATGACAGAGCTGCGTCTTTAGGGCAACCCCTCTTGCGTTTGATTTACCTTCTTCTGACGTCGATCAGTATCTCATACTTGGTCCGAAATTCCATATTCATGCAAAGCAAACCGCGTTCAAGAACAAAAAGGTCGAGAGCCCTGTAAGGTGCGTTCTTGCGATGCGTGCCCAAATCAACTCTACATATATAGGCATATGATATGCCAAGAATTCGCGTACACATATAATAACGGCGCCGGCTATACAAGATCACACGGGCACAACAAGGCTTTCACACACGCACACACAAACGCACGTATACAAGAGAAGAAAACTAAAGTCGTAAAACGTGCGGCTGCCGGGGCTATCATGCTTTATAGCGTATCCGAGTCGCTCGTAAACACGTGCATATATACGCTCTCGCTGGGCCTTTCATATTTTCTGCGCGCTCTTTTGGGGGGCGGCCGCCGAGTTTGTCTTCACGTTTGCTCTCGTTACGCGAACGCCCTTGTAAGTTCACCTGGACGATTATTGTTTTACGACTCTCGAAGAGCTCAGTGAGGCGGGGGACGGTGCGGTCGAGTAACGTGGGAAAGGGAAGGGCATGCAGCGTGTATATATATATACGGCAATGACGAGGCATGAGTAGCAGTGCAGCGCTTTGTGCCGTTCTGAACGAGCCCTTATATAGTTCCTATACGACGTATATGCGCGCGCACTTCGTCCTAGATTTTTATAGCGATCATCGTAAACAAAGAGTAAGAGGCGCGTTCCGGGGTCGTGGTTGGCTTATATGCGCTTCGACCCTGTATATCAGGATATGCCGCGTAACAGCGTAGGAAGCAAAAAATAACAAAAAGAAAATGAAAGCGACGACTAGTGAGCCAATATTCTGACCCTCCCTGTATAGTGCGAAGACCTCAAGTTTGATCGGTGGATTCCTTAGCCACATACCTTTTTGTTCTCCTGAATCCTCGGCTGTCTCTCTTAAAAAAATAAAATGTAAGGTAAAAGAGGATGCAGGAATGCTGTATAGGCCTTCTATATAGGTTGGGCAATCCGCAAAAAAAAACGTGCATAAAACTTGGCAGCCATGAGCAAATTCTGCTATATTATGAAACGACGCGTTTAGTGCTACTGTAGTTGTATAGTGTGAAGTGAGTGAGTGAGTGAGTGAGTGAGTGAGTGAGTGAGTGAGTGAGTGAGTGAGTGAGTGAGTGAGTGAGTGAGTGAGTGAGTGAGTGAGTGAGTGAGTGAGTGAGTGAGTGAGTGAGTGAGTGAGTGAGTGAGTGAGTGAGTGAGTGAGTGAGTGAGTGAGTGAGTGAGTGAGTGAGTGAGTGTGCGTGCGTGCGTGCGTGCGCGCGTGTGCACATGTGTGCATGTGTGTGTAATGCTGCCCTTGCTTTGAATTCCCAACAGAGCGGTGGCAGTAGGGGTCAACCCTTTCTCACGACGCCACTGTGAGAAGCAGAGTGAAAAAAAAAAATGTTCAAAAGAACGCAGCCTGCTCCCAGCATACGTCAGCTCCCGAATAACAAAAGAAGAAAAAGAAGAAAAACGCAATTCACCGTCGAAGTGCTCTAGATATACAAGGCTTCCGCGGCAGCTCGCGCATGTGTATCCCTGTCAAGGAACGAAGAACGGAAAGAAAAGAGAGAGGAAGATGCATCATCGAAGCACTTCCACGACCTGCAGTAGCCGTTCGACAACGCGGCGGTGGTCCCGCGCAGGCCGCCTCCTCAATTTGTCCCTCATCCGCAACACGGCCGCGTCGCTTCTCCACTTCAATGGATCGGCAGCGCCCTTTTCGCGGGCGTGACGTTCCAAAAAAGGCCTGGGCGTCGGGGAGGGCCGAACAATGAGACGCGTATATAAGATTGGAAAACAGCAGCTTCGAAAGCCGGCGCTGTCGAACCCGTCCAGAAAGCGACAAGTCAAGAGAAGAAGAAGGAACAGTATAATAAGGGCTACGGAACATGCGCGGGACCCTGTGAGGGAGCAGCGAATGAAAACACCATTAGAGCGAGGCGATTGCCGGTCGTCGCAATTGAAAGAGCTGCAGGCGGATAGGATAGGGACCCCACGGGCGATCCCCAGCGCTGGCCGTGCAGCGCGAAGTCCCACGGTGTTTCGTAGATACACAAAGCTATATCTGAAGCAAGGTGGTGGGGGGAATCGACGGCAAGGAAGCTTCCGGAGACGCATAACTTCGCTCGAGACGGACGGACGGGTCCTCCAGGCGCCTCCGTGGAAGAAGCGGCTGTAGCTGCCGACCTGTTCCGCAAAGGTCCTTTCTTAGATATACCACAGGCGCGCGCGAGCGCGGACACAGGTCTGCGGCGTTTATATATACAACGACGTATAAGAATGCGTGCGAGCCGATTATCGCATATACGCATGTCCGAACGCGTGCGTAAGCACGGGTATACGTTCGAGAGGCTTTTGCTTTGCTAGAGATGCAAGTATACATGCTCATGTAAGAATGTGGTTCCTGCGTAAGCTCGCAATAAGAGCCATGAATGCGACCATCCTGCGCCAACGTCACTTGCTAAATCCCGGGTCCTTCCGTGCTGTCGCGAGCGCGCGCGCTTCTTGGTCACTTCGTCGATGGAAGTCGCGCATGTACGGACGCCGGTGCCGTCCGTCGGTTTATGCCGTTTATGCTCGTATACGTCCTGCCGTATTCTTTTATTACCTATACTCCGTCCTGTAGCGCTTAGCCGGGCTCCCCTTTGGGCTACAGAAGACACCGGAGCCTTTATTTTCCTATACACCATGACTACTCTCTGGATTCTATACCGGGTAGTGAGCATTCAAAGAGACGTGAGTGACCAACTTCTTAAACGGCTATCGAAATTGACACTTCCTTTGTGACTCCGAAGGATGTGTACGCTGTATTGAGAAACGGAGAAATCCCTCTTTCTAAATAACCCCTTAGCTCCTCTATCATCGCCTTTGTGTTCTTGTCTGCTAACGCTTTTTTTTTTGCCAGTCTCTCCTTTACGTAATTCGTGCCATGGTACTGCGCGTTCGCATGCTATAAGAGCTGTTTACGGTAACATCTCGTACTCATTTGTCCCCCGTGGGCGTTGAACATGTAATTTACCACGGTAACCCCGTCCACTCATTGCCAACCTATATAGAACCTCTGATGATAATAAGTAAATGAGCAAACTTAACTTCAGATGACGAACATTAACTATAAAGCACGGTTTGATATTTCACCGTTTGATAGACACATGTTTCTGCACATGTCATCAGTAAGGTACAATATGGCGGCCATTTCATCGGTTGGCTTGCCTTTGTGGGGAAGTAAACGTTTACCTCGGGCTCGTGAACTTGTTGGAGATTACAACGGGTTTTACGCCGACATACGCCTCATTTTTCCGCTACGTTTGCAACTTGACGACTGCATACGGCAAACTCACTGCGAGACTTCATTTTCCCTATGCATTTGCTGCATTCGCCTTTGCTATATATCATAATCAGTTTGTAACGATTGTCACAAAATTAAATAAGCAAGTCATATCGCTATTATTTCATGCGTTTCAACTGCCCTCAAGTCTGCCACGAAGGCATGTTTCCGTGTTCATATAAGGACGTGAGATAACGTTTATGTCGCCTTTGCGTCATGCGGTGTCAAGACAACTTCCTCGTAAGAAGGACGAACACACACACACACACACACACACACACACACACACACACACACACACACACACACACACACACACACACACACACACACACACACACACACACACACACACACACACACACACACACACACACACACACACACACACACACACAAACAAACACACACACACACACACAGAGAGAGAGAGAGAGAGAACTTTTATTTTCAAAACCCATGTCCGGGTCCAAGCTCTATAGGGTGAGGTTTCACTGACATCCCCCAAGATGGTGAAGGAGAGTTGCCCACGAGGAGGTTAGGCCCAAATCAGAAAACGGCGGTGTCCGTCTCTACTTCACTGTTAAGGAAACCGTGCTGGGAAAACTACGCCGCAAAATGTATTTTCTTTGTAAAGGTTTGTACATACATAAGCAACCGTTGTTTGCCACCACAATATAGAGCTCACTGCATCACTTGCCATCCTATGCGTCATATGGACGCAAAATGAAGTACAAAATATGTGCTTGGCCGTGGGATGTAGAGCTCTAATGATCACAAAGTGTTCGCATCTAAGCTGCTTCACATACTCTCACAGCGTTTCACTTTCTTTTAGGGGGGGGGGGGGTGGAGGCTGTGTTGGTCTACCTGTATGCGAAGCGCATTATGTCATTCGGCTCATGCAGATACCTCAACCCATATAGGCTTCATTCGCTTAGGTTTATGTCCCTGTGTTATTACCCGCATAACTCAAATGACCGTCAAAACAGCTCTTTTGGAGTTCATATACTGCACGGTCGTACTCGACAAGCAGTTGGTGATCGCACTGTTACGCTTTGTTTGCTTCTGCTTAGAGCTAATGATAAAGTTAATATGACTAACATGACCGATCGTTATAAGCGATATCTCGTTCTATGCAGTACTGATATAAGTGGAGTGCACTGTACGCAGAGCTGTCTCGCTGCCGCATTCTGTGGGAGGTCCACGGAAGCTGCAACGGCGACGGCCCGTGCTATGACCTGCCAGGAATGAGAGCACATCATGGCAGCAGCGGCGTCGTCGGCGCGCTATAAATTGACAGCGGCAGGAAAGCGGGAACAAGAAAAGAAACGGAAAGCCTAAACCCCGCTCCCGCGTAGGTCTGCAGTCAGGCGGGCTATTGTTGCGTCCGCGCGATCCATCACGAGTGCGCTTGACAACGCGCCTGAGTTTGGTTCGGCCGCAGACCCGGCGAAGACCTCGCCGCCACCGGTCTTGACTATAGCCGGCCCACCGTGGACGCGGGCGATGCAGGGCCCCATCATGTGGGCTACTTCTGTACGTGCTCTGTGCATCTAATTGCGTGCAGAAGTGAGAGAGCGAGAGAGGGCAGGTGCTGTGGTCACATTCGGAGATTGAAAAAACGGAGGAGTAAACAATCAACCAGCGTTTATGCAGGAGTTGGAATAGTTATACCTTTGTCTGGAGGAGAGCGCTCCGTATTACAGGACAGAACTGCGGAAGGTGAACCGAGATAAACAATCGCATCACGGACTGCGCACACGCGAAAGCTGTTAGCGGAGATGAAGACAGATGCACACGAAAGTTTCCACGACGCAATTTGTCGTTTCCGCCCACAGCTTCCCGTGCCCGGTACCTTTCAAACGCATTCCTCGAGGAAATCTTGGCGATACTTACTTGTCATGTAAGAGTATACAGGACTATATATAGTTACTATCGCGTCCGAGCAGGCGTGACTTCGCGCATGGCCCTTGGGTTTCTCTTTGCTGCACGTAACTATATACGGCATAAGACACGGTATGTAAAGTTGGCCGTGGGAGTTTATACGGGCATATACGTACTTTGGCTGGCCCACGCCGTCTCGTCTTCCCGGTTATCAGCGGAGGTGCGGTGATACTACATACGACGGGAAATTTCGTTACGTTGAGTCACGTCCGCATGGCCAGATAGACACGCCATGGAAACGCTCACTGTTCGTTCCTATTCCTGGCGCTCCCCCTGTATTTGCACACGACCAGTGCGTTACAGGAACAATTCACCGAGAACGTCAGTACATGTATATAGATCAAACCTCGTATACGCATCAGCCTAAGTGCGCGAGCTGTAGCATACATGGGTACTGTAACGACAATGCCCTGCTGTTATGGGCCTACGTACCGTATAGCTCTATATACACGTGTTACGGGATAGTCAAACTTGTGCCGCGAAAATGTGGGTCAACAGTTGTTTTTATTTTGCCTGCGTTATGAAGTTTCTGAAAGAAATACGTACATTAACTCTCACGCTTCATTTTCTTCTGATTTCTTTGACAAGCTGAGATGACATCTAAATGGCAGAAAGTGGTGTAGCCTCAGAGAAGTGTTACATGTCCCTATAGGAGTGGAAGCGTTGGATTGCACACACCTGCGTACTCCTCGAAAAGCTTGTGTTTAAAAGCGTCCACTGGTCAGTAGCGTCTTCCTCCGGAACCACTCAGTGATGTGCGATTCCGGCAATGATTCACCATCAAAGATCCCCTAATTTTACTGGAACTCTCTTTGACATTGTAAATCCCCGTGGCTAAAAAACTGACCTTCACACTCACCCTCTCCCCGCCACATAGTGAAAAAGAATGAATAGCAATCACATTCTTGTCCCAAGAATGCCCGAAGCGTTAGCCAGTCCGGCTTGTATACATGCTTTACGAAACCTTCTCACTGCAGTTATTCCTATACACTCTTTTCTCGCTCTCTTCGTTCCCGCATCTGAAAACGACCAAACTGTTTTTTTTTTCTCTTAACGTTTACTGCAGCCGTACGTACACAGACTGCCTAGATGAATCGCCCAAGCAGTGCTTTTCCGCGGGGCGCATGGTGAGCCCCATTTTAGCGCCAACCACCGCATTAGGTGGCGCGAAAGTTCTGCCCTCCCACTGCTAATGTGGCCCGAGGAGCCGTCCGCGACTAGAGAGACCTCGCGCCTCAAAGCAGTCGCCCCTGTTTCAGTTCTTTCCTATTTTATTGCTTTTTCTTACCTATTTCTTTCTTTGCGAACGCACAAGCTCTCACTTCGTTATCCCGCTTCTCGAGAGCCATCTTTCTCTCTTAGCTCCGGCCTCTTTCAAATGCTGCTTGCGGCCCGCCAGCGATCTATTTGACTTCGCGGCGCGGTCGAAGCTAAACTGTCTCGTACATGAGCCGCGTAGACTCCGACGCGCGGCGCGACTTTCGGTGGTGGCGCCAAAACGCGACCTTCCGCGGCTTCAAGCTGCGCGAAGCAGTTCCTTCCCTTTCTTTGTTCTCGTCTTTTTGCTTGCGACACTGAGGAGATGGTTGACTCATCGATAAGAAGGAGGCAGCGGGAAGTCGACCCTAATTTGTCTTGTGTCTAAAGACACGATTAAGACGCTTCCGTACACCGAAGGTATTTTGCAGTTTGGAGACATCTTCGCCTTCTCCACGACTTCCCACCCGTTTATCGCAGCTTTCTTCTTGTTTTTTTTTTTTTAAGATGACGTCCGTTGCGGGGAAGACGAAATGTGTTATCACTAATGTCGCAGTGATAGCGTCGAATAGCATAGAAGTGTACATCAGTACAGCATGCCCGTAACACCGGAGGCGCTCGCAATCGGAAAGCGAGATACACGCAGATAAGATATCTGGGTGGGAAACACGTATAGGAGGTTGCGAGAGGGCTTGTTAGAGCGTATACGTGTTGTGCCTGCGTGCGTTAGTGAGTGAGTGAGTGAGTGAGTGAGTGAGTGAGTGAGTGAGTGAGTGAGTGAGTGAGTGAGTGAGTGAGTGAGTGAGTGAGTGAGTGAGTGAGTGAGTGAGTGAGTGAGTGAGTGAGTGAGTGAGTGAGTGATTGGGAGAGCGAGCGAGCGAGTGAGTGAGTGAGTGATTGAGTGATTGAGTGAGTGAGTGGGTGAGTGGGTGAGTGGGTGAGTGAGTGAGTGAGTGAGTGAGTGAGTGAGTGAGTGAGTGAGTGAGTGAGTGAGTGAGTGAGTGAGCGAGCGAGCGAGCGAGCGAGCAAGCAAGATGACTGTGCGATTGTGCCGCACTAATTTATACCTTTCGACAAACTGTACAATCGCCAGATTTACCTCCCTAAAAGATTTTTTAGTGAAAGCTGGTTCTCCGGAGGCGGCGTTCTGGGGAAGCGACACCAATTTAAAAGGAAACGACACCGATGCCAAAGAACTTAACAGAAAAATACCTAAGGCTGCTTCCATGCAATAGAAGAAGATAGGACACTGCATATTGTTTCTAACGGGAAGTACACTATGAAGATGACCACATCTGATGTGCCTGCAGATTTGTGAAAAAAAAAAAAAAAAACTTCTAAGCGTACTGCACAAGCTTTTCGGACAGGCCCTTCATGTCCTGAGTTATATACTGATCGAATTCGGTTTACTTTCCGACCGGCGGACAGTGATGACAAAATATTGCAAGAGAATCGCAATATTCTGTCATTTGTCATTTTGTCAGTATTTTGCTGTGAGAGATCTTAACGCAAAGAAAATTTATGACGTGCAATACACAGCGCTTTATTTTAGTTTACTGTGCTATTTCGACTACAATTCGACGACGGATAGAGAAAACTCAAGAAAAACGATAGAGGAAGACACATTTGATCGCTGCTTCACCGCCTTCCGAGAAATGGTGCTTTTCATAAGGAGTCAAAGGTGAGTCAGTTACAAAGTAAAGCACCCTTAAGAGGTGTAAATCGCTTTACATATATATTCAGTATAAAGGACGCGTGCTTCGTGTTGATTTTTTGAGTGGCAATTTTAGCTCCCTTCTTAAACTTTTTATTTAAGACAGCAGCCTGCGAAACGCTAACGCATGGCTTAGAACAAATATTGCAGAAGACATTTAACCACGAGGGAAAACCATAATAGAAGTGGTGCACTTTCTTTCTTTCTTTTTTCTTTTTTCATTGTTCCAGTCCATACGCGCACACGAGCAGTAAGGAGCGCGGCTGCGGTGCCGGTCGTTTTTCGGGAGGCAAGCGGCGGCGGCACGTGATAGGGTTGGCGTGACTGGCCGCAATTCGAGGGCGCGTGCGCGACTTCGTTTCGTCCCGAGTTTTAAAAGGGGGGCGAAGTGAAAAAAAAGAAAAATTCATATTCACGGTGTTCACCCGGGAGCAAGAAGAACGAACACCGAGAGAAACTTTTAACAAATATGGAGAATACACGAAACGCTCGCGAAGAAAAAAAAAAAGCACGCTCTTGCGTTATACAGAAGAAAAAAAAAAGGAAAGAAAGAAAGAGAGGGTTGGGCTGTACACGTGGAGGTCGACCGTGAGCCAAATTTCACAGCGGCGTTCCGCGAGATGAATAAACGTGGATATAGAAGGAGAGATCCGTATAAGCGGCGAAACGCTTTTTCCTTTTTTTTTTTTCGCTTCTGGCTCGAGGCGGGGATTAGATGTCCCGCTCAATTTGTCACGTGCGCCCGCGGATGAGTTCGTATATATATACACGAGGGGACGGCGGTAAAAATGTACATTCGCCTCTGCAGGCACCAAGCGTGCAGTGAGAAGAGGTATGAGTGAAGAAACAAAACGATGCGAGTTTCTTTTACAAGCACGTACGCGTAATTCTCCTGAAATCGAAACTATAGCTCAGTGCAAGAACATGATACAGAAAAGGTACGTGCACGTATCGACAGCGCTCTCCAACACTGGCATAGCCATGGATGTAACGGGTGTGCGTGTGTGGGGGTGGGTAGGTGCGGGGGAGGGGGGTCGTTTTCCTAATATATCATGTGCGTTAGCGCTGCGCTAATTCTGTTTTCGAAGAGTGCACGTGCTGCACCAGGAACATCGATTTTGCGAGAGTAAACCCCTGTGCTTTTCTAAGTGAGGTGCTTTAATTTCAGATGGGCGTATGTTAAGTCTACAGTAAATATAAGTGATAACAAAATGGTGACCTAGTATTATAATTAACATCGCTTCCCTGAAATCATTATCCCTAACAATGTCTCACTTTTTTAGCTAGAAACCAACGGCGAAATGGCTGTATACAATCAGGGACGCAATGGCTTTCAGTTAAGCGTTATTCTCGCGAAAGTGCGCCTTTGCATTATGCAGGAAGAAAACAAGAAGAACAAAAGACTGCTCACACCAATCAATGACTCAAAAGTCTGAAAGAAAGAGAAAACACGAAAAGTGACAGCGCCAGACAGGTGGAGGTTTTTCCCTATCTATGCGGATGCACTGCAGGGAAGCACAAATACCACTCAAACCGCTAAACGCCTGAACGAGACGCGCCAACAGAAAGCAAACAAGGGCAGCGTATAGTTAAACCATGTATAGAGACACGCCCCTATAATAAATACGAGAGCTGCTTACATTCCTCCTGTATCGCTTTCTTCTCGTCCACGTTTGCAATGAAGTCAAATAAAAGGGCGCGGCCTCCAGCCGATAGCGCACGGCTCGCGGCTCCTTTACCACTCACGCTTCGCTAATGCGTACACCCGTGTACGCGTTCAATTTTCATCTCGCCACGAAACAAACAAACCTTCACTTGTACCCAGCCAGCGGACAGTTGAGGACATAACTATCACGTATGCTGTGTACGGTAGCGTACGTGCATGTATATTATAGGCGCACAACGCCCGTGCACTTACGAGTTTCTCGATAAGGGCAAAGAGCACAATAGTGTGCGACATAAATCAAACAAGCGCGACTTGTGTCGCTTGTCAAGTGCAGGGAGGGGGATTCCGCGTCTGCTCCTGACAGTTGTTGCTGAAAAATGAATTGCAGCCGAGAGTCATTTGCAGAGCTAGAAGTCTGCACTCCACGACGGCTCTTCAGAACTGATAATGCGCTAACGATAGCCATTTCCATGACTTCTTTCTTTCTTTCTTTCTTTCTTTCTTTCTTTCTTTCTTTCTTTCTTTCTTTCTTTCTTTCTTTCTTTCTTTCTTTCTTTCTTTCTTTCTTTCTTTCTTTCTTTCTTTCTTTCTTTCTTTCTTTCTTTCTTTAGCAAATACGATGGAGGACACTTGCTGTAGTTTCTAAAAACTATGGGCCAGTACAATGCATCTATTCCTTCCACTCCATTCCCTGCCGCTCTTATCATCCACCTTTCATGGCCCACTGCACCGAAGAGAAGAGCCATTCTGACCAATGACGAAGTGCATGCGACGAGGCATGACGCTGGAATAGAAGCGCTGCGTTAACCCAGTTCACAGTAAATTGCTTGAGGTATGGAAACGGCAGCACGTGAAACAAGCATTCATTGTTGTTATAATATACTCCCAATGAACTATAAGATACTTTTGGGCCGTTATGTGCAAGCCTTATTCTTCCAACGCCCACCTCCTTTAACCTCGCCCCCCCCTCTCTCTCTCCCTCTTATTCCGATTTTTGATCGTAGTGAATATTGAACGTCGTACAGAGGTGATCTATATCAGAAGGACTCCCAGTATACGGTGCGTTGCTGCCTAATCTATAAAACTATTATTTTCGCTGATATTACGCGTGTCGTAGTCTAAATTTAGATCCACCATTGCTGAGGACCAGCAATGGCAAGCCGCAATCGTATCTACCCATATTACGTGCTATCGGTGTTCATATGCTGACGTCAACCCAGGCTTCGGTACATACCACTTGCACTAATGTGATTCTGTATAAACTGATCCTTCCTTTTAATGTCTACTTCATGACGAGGTAAATCCTGCGGCCCCCCGTAATCTGCCTTTAGGTATATAAAAACGCACCCGTTAGAACACACTTCAGTGAGCATAACTACGTACTATATCATATACGTTTCCGGTGCTTAGACAGGAGCATAATGTAATAATATCTGGGGTTTAACGTCCCAAAACCACGACATGATTATGAGAGACGCCGTAGTGGAGGGCTCCGGAAATTTCGACCACCTGGGGTTCTTTAACGTGCACCTAAATCTAAGTACACGGGCCTCAAACATTTTCGCCTCCATCGAAAATGCAGCCGCCGCGGATAGAGCAGTTCTGGTGTTGACCCTTAACGTGTACTTAACGAAGAGCCGAGCTCGAGTGCGCAACGATGCTCGATATAGAATCACCGGAAGCATCAAAGGGAAATCCCTAACCACTTTAGCCAGTTATTGAAACACACACGCAAGGGTACATATACACTTATGCATACATCGTTCTCCGATAAACTTCGTAGCGTCATTGCTGAGGCTGCAGTGAGTATATAACAGCACTGAATATTATAAAGGACGAAATCGATCAATCTAAATATCTCCTGATCTTTGCCGCCTGACAGATGCGGAAACCGTGGAAACAGACATAGCACAGTGAAAGTAAAGAGTTCAGATAGCCTTAGACACCAGTATGCATACAAGGCCTGTGGAAATGCCATAGAAAGAGGCAAGTGATGACCCCACGCGCGCGGGTCATTTTCTCAGACCTCCCGCAGACCTATTTAGCCACGCTGCGAGCGCCCGCATTCAGCCTCTTAGGATTGTCAGGATCAGTCAGACAAGGGTTCCCGCTTAGGTGAACAGGAGAAAGACGAAAGGTCAAGGGAGGAACGGGGGAAGAGGGGGGAGAGGGAGGTGTTTGCGAGGAGGCATGCAGCGCTCGAACAAGGAGGATATAACTTGCATGCACTCTGGCTCCAGTGTGTGTGTGTGTACGAGTGCCACAGCACAGAGCAAGTATCCGAGCAGCTACCGTTTGCGCGCAGAACGCGGCGGCCGCTGCATTCAGCGGAGACACGCGTCCGCTCTTAGACGCTTCTTTCCCCGTGCCGCTAATGGATTCTCGCTTTGTTCTGCCTCGCGTGTTCTTTATTTATTGCATTTATTTTCTGTTATCCTTCTCCCTTGGTCTTCTATCCCGGCTTCCTTTTTGTCCGTACTAGTTCCTACATCTATGCTTTCGGCTACCAAGTGCAGTCCCAGTGAAGCCGGACCTGCGCGAGACGCTTAAAACACCCCATTTGTTCTCATACAAAAAGTGAAACGGAACTTCGCCACCGCTACTTGGCACTGCTCCCATAGAGGGCGCTCGCGTCGTCTAGCTCGCGCCGGTATAACCCTGACCGCCAGCGCTTCTCTCTTGACTCTGTTCTCGCCGTTCTCTTTCCAGTTTCCGTGATTACTTTTGACAGAACCATACCCACCCCCACCTCCTGCTCGCATCCCCTTTGTCTGTGTGGGCGTGCCTGACCGCACGTGATCGGTAATAGAACAGCGGCAGTTCATATCGCGACCAATTGCACACAAAGCGAATGACCCATCTATTCTGCTGCCGCGCTATTGTCTACCCAATCCGTTGTTTTCGTTTGTTCGCTCGCTCTTTATTTTTGTTTGTTGATTCGTTCGTTACTTTAGTGTTCTCCCAATTAGATCATGCTCAAGCGGCGCCTCTTTATACCTCTCCTTCCCTCCCCCCCCTCACCCTTTTTTTTTCCACGTAGGCAAACGTGTTTTAGGAAACTCGTTTAACGCCACTGCACCCACTGATCCGCCTCATAGGTGAAGCAGTGGGTGCCATAGCTTTTTAGTGCTCAAATACCGCCTTTCTTCTAACTCTCTTTGTTCATCCCGCCTGTTTCGTCACTCTTTATTTCGTTGTTAATTAGAGCGCGTAAATTCCTTCACGCTCGAATGCTGCAGTATATATATAGAAGCGAAGGTCAGCTCCTCCTCTGCCCAATCACATGCTCTTAAACGCCTCCCTGTTCCCTTCGTAGCATTCGAAAGTCGCGTTTTCACGACCGCTTATCTCATTATTAAACTGCTCAGCGCAAAAATTTTTACACGGTACACATACAAACGACGAGGACCGAATGGAATACCAACTAGCCCAATCCCACACTTTACTTCGCTTATCTCAGCTGCCTTATCCTCCATTGTCCATTGGCGCTGCTTATTTCTGTGTCGACAAAAGAGGTATAGGAATGACTCCTTGGGCCCATAATATTACTCTCGCGCGGTTATTCCTGAAGAGAGCTGTTAGCCTTCGCAGGTTCTTTTTGAGCAAACATCGGAGTGATTTTTTTTTTCAGAATTTTCTCGACTAGCACCGTAATCGACGCTTCCAAACTTGGCCGCCTTCCGCCAAACAATATTCCCATCTCTCACTCACGTTGCGTTGTCTACTGCCTGTTTTGATGGCCTCAGTCAAACTACAGGCTGCGAACGTGAACGCCTAGAAAAAAAAGAAATAAAAAATGAATGAATGAATGAATGAATGAATGAATGAATGAATGAATGAATGAATGAATGAATGAAGCTCATATACATGAAAAAGAATACAATAATACATTAAAAAGACAGAGTCGTACTGGTCTTGAGAACGTGTTCAGCGTGAAAATGTGCTGCACCACTGATCGCTACAATGCTTTCTGCACTTTGCGTACATCCGGTGCACGTGCAGCAGCATTTCATACACCTTACAGTTTCCCGTAAGAAATGATTATGACACCTCCCTGAAAACTTGCTCCGTATAAGGTCAAAAACAAGCGCTGTGCATTTCAAGTGACCACCACAATTCTTTGTGAAACACTGCCGAATGACAGCCGTGTGAAGACGTCCTTTAAGAGTTCCGTTTACATCACAGCAAAGCTTTGGTTTGAGCTACTTGGTCATATCATACTTATGCAAACATCCAGGCGCAAAGCATGCAGACGAGGACAAAGAACACGTTTACATATATGGCTTATTCATCGCGCTTTCCGCGGCCGCCCCCTCTAATGCACACGCCTGCATGAAAATCCTTGCGCATACAGAACAAGCCGAGGAGGCAATACCTTCGAATCTCGGAATCGTATACATACATCTTGTATCTCCGGTTATTAAGACTCGAGCGGCGCGCCTACGACACGGTGGCGCAATTTTTTCCTCGAAGCGGGTTGTATAATGTGCGACGACGTGGGTTCGCTGCGCACCGCGCTCAATGACGTATATTAATGACCTTTATACTAATCCATCCGGTGTGCAAAACAAGTTGTGTACGGTATTTCCGCATTTCTCCGAAAGGCAGCAGAAGATGACACTGAAATAGAGAAAGAACAGTGTCCTGTTTCGAACGTATAGGTTACGGCTATCCTTGACTATATATATATATATATATATATATAATATATATATATATATATATATATATATATATATATATATATATATATATATATATATATATAATACGTGTGCAGCGTGGTTTGCTTACTAAACAGCATGGTTACCATCATTCATGCGGTCGCTATATGAATTGCAGTTATTAGGGGCGAAGCTCCTTATAGCGGCACCCGTTCGTCCCTCGTATCGTAGTATGTAACCAGTCTTACGCTTTGACCTGCAAGGTGGTGCCGGTCGGAGATTTTTCCTGTGCGTTGTTGAACAATAAAAAATTCGCAGCGTGCGCGTTAACTAAAAGCCGAATTCTTCTGTCTCTCATTCCCATTAGCAGCCATTGTTTACCTCCAAGGTAGTGCCTGGTGAGATTTCTCCTGTGCGTGATTAAACAATAAAAATTTTGTTCAAAACGCCGTTGATTGATGAAATAAACCAACGAAAGACGCCAGATGTTTTGTAAAAGCAAAACGAAAGAACGCCAGATGTTTCTAAAGCAAAACGAAAAGACGCCAGCTGCTTAACGAAAGACGCCAGATGTTTTCTAAAGCAATGGTTTTCTAAACAATGAAAATTCACAGCGTACATGTAAAATTAAAGTGCGCTGCAAGTCGTCATAACTCATCGAACCTTTAGTATAAACGCGCCCGATCTCACGTCGGTGATGATGTACTGGGCAGAATTCACGGAAGATTCATGGTTTACCGATGAACCTCCGCAGCTTCGCCCACTCATCATCATTCACTCCGTGGATATGCTGTGATTTTTTTCGCTTCCGGTAGTCATGTTACAGAGGGTAAAAAAAAAAATCAGGAGAGCGACCCGAACGATTTTAAGCGAAGCTTCTATAAGTCACAGATTTCCGTGGCGGTGTCGTATATACGCAGAAAACCTGGCGCCGGCGAAAGTATAGAGAAACGCGGCCATCGAAGGTGCGCCGGTCACTCGCCTATTTGTGTGCGCCGTTTTCCAGTAACTGCAGGCTCTCTATATCGTGGTTTGTTGGCGATCAGCGTTTTCTGATATGGCAATATGATCTTTTATGGAGGTCACCTGTCATTTCAATTTGCCACATTTCATTGTTGCCTGGATATGAACACATGACCGTCGTTGTTGCCTGTAGCAACTTAAGCGTTGCCCTGATAAACACGTGATAAAGCTCCGATTCCCGGCATGGAGGAAGGAAACAGGAGGTAGCATTGCGCAATGCGATAGAAATAAGTAAATAAATAAATAAATAAATAAATAAATAAATAAATAAATAAATAAAATAATGATTACCAACACCCGTTCTCAATATGCCTTACATCGTTTAAAATTCCCTGCCTTGCTGTCACCTGTGTTTTTTTTTCTTTTTCTAATTCTCACCAACCTCATCGTGAAATGCGTTCCGTAAGACCTCTCCTGCGAAATTTAGCGTTCCTCTCTCAAACATCACGACTTCCACCATTCTATGGATTTTAACGTATTTATTTATCTTTTTTTTTTCCTTGAGGAAAAAAAAAAGCTTAACAAAATGTCTCCAATTTCTTCCAATTACGTCAAAATTAAGATAAACCGTGTTCAATTCGCTTTCAGTTAATGTTTCGGCAACACACTGTGTGTTAGTCAAGAAAGTAAGGTTCGAAGTTCGTCTTATATTTTCTTTTTTCGGCTTTTGTGACTGGAGATTGTTCCTGAAACGCACTAAGTTAATACACACACACACATGTGTGTGTGTGTGTGTGTGTGTGTGTGTGTGTGTGTGTGTGTGTGTGTGTGTGTGTGTGTGTGTGTGTGTGTGTGTGTGTGTGTGTGTGTGTGTGTGTGTGTGTGTGTGTGTGAAGGAAGTGTCCTTGGATCCTGTATACCAATATACTATACGATCGTACAGGACGTGCAAAACGAATACTTTTTTTTTATTTTTCCAAACGTTGTGTATAGTGAAGTATGTAGTATATTTTCTGTATATATAGTGAAGTGAACACGAACGTCAGTAAATCTGAGAGTTGTTTATACTTTTGGTCGTCTTGAAGTTCCCAACCTCTTCAACACAGTGAATTACGTCTGGCACGGCGCGTTTCTTCATTTCTATCCCCTCTGTTCTTCTGCGACTTTGCTTTTTGAACTTCTGGCTGGCCAAAGCCCTCACTTCAGCTTAAGCTTCCTATAGGACCGTCTATAGGATGCTGAGGTATAAATCTAAAAATTCTTAGGCAACAGGCTTCCGTGTAAGCGCGAAAATAAAGTGGCTCGCCAACAATAATTGAGTATATGTATGTGGGGGTTGGCTGAGTGTATATCGGAGAGACGAACTTGTCAGAGGGATAAACGAACTTGTCAGAGGGAAGGCGTATCACAGGTGGGACGCTTATGTGTGGCATTATCCCATAAACGGTTAAATACAACATCATTATTGACAATCACTTAGTATTCATCGCATAAACGACAGTTCTGTTTAGAAAAAAGAGAGAGAGCAGCATATATATTCTGAGCAATCGACTATAAAGAGCCGTTTGCAATCCGTCATGAGTATCTCTCTGACGTGTGTTTAGAAAGAAACGTTCACGATTTAATGTAGTATTAAGGTGAAAGCCTGAGATGCCTCATCAGACGCGAACTTTGGCCGACGTCCCGCGCAGGCGGCGTCAACACGAGCGACGCAAAAAAAAAAAAAAAAATCATCACGCGATGACCATATGACGCCATCATGACGTCACATATCAAC
Source organism: Rhipicephalus sanguineus (assembly GCF_013339695.2). NCBI lineage: Eukaryota > Metazoa > Arthropoda > Arachnida > Ixodida > Ixodidae > Rhipicephalus > Rhipicephalus sanguineus. Next base: position 118,582,706 of record NC_051181.1, read on the forward strand.
AAAATTTGCGACATCACATGATGACGTCATCACATGACATCGTAGCTTGGTCAACGGTGCCGATCACGGAGGCAGTGCAAAACCAGGTAAGGTGCCTTTGATCCGAGAGGCAGTGGAAGAAAGACCACGTTAGGTGCAGAAAGCCCTCGGAGGGTGGCGGGACAGAAACAATACATCGACCGAGAAGAAAAAGAAGATGGCTTTCGACATCCAGTCGTCTTAGGTAAGTGCATGAGGGACCGTCTGAGTTTTTTCGGGAGAAGAACTACCGTTTAGAGCTTGATCTTGGAATAAAACAGCTATTTATTACAGGTAATCAGTTAGAAGAAAACTTAATTGAATTATCCAGAACGTTACAGCTTCGAAAAGGTAATCGATTATATTACAAAATTACACGAAAACGTAATTCATTACAAGAAATCGATTACTTGTAACGCGTTACGTACAACCCGGGAGAGCGGAAACGGACTGTCGTTTGCAACGAGTGACCAAATGGTCAAAGTTTTACGGCACTGCACACCCTATACTATGGGACAGCAGTATGCTGTCCCTACACGATGAAAAACTTCTTGACTGTACTAAAGAGACTAGTTTGAACGCACATCATCAAACACGCTCCCTTGATCTGTTGTTGAAAAAACCACCATAATTCTTCGAGTTTTTATGAAGATTCCTAACAATTTCGTTTTCGTTTGGAAAGCAGAAAAACACTTGAATTCCAGCTTTCAAGACCAGTCTTCTCTCTGCGTAAGCCTTTTAAAGTATATTTTTTAATGCCGAGAACCAAAAATCAAAAAGTCGTTTTCAAAAATAACATTATTATTATTCTCCGAAACTAGACAGTGCAGCGCACTGGTTTTTAGCGAGCTTACAAAAAATCACAGCATATCCACGGAGTGAATGATGATGAGTGGGCGAAGCTGCGGAGGTTCATCGGTAAACCGTGAACCTTCCGTGAATTCTGCCCAGTACATCATCACCGACGTGAGATAGGGCGCGTTTATACTAAAGGTTCGATGAGTTATGACGACTTGCAGCTCACTTTAATTTTACATGTACGCTGTGAATTTTCATTGTTTAGAAAACCATTGCTTTAGAAAACATCTGGCGTCTTTCGTTAAGCAGCTGGCGTCTTTTCCTTTTGCTTTAGAAACATCTGGCGTTCTTCCGTTTTGCTTTTACAAAAACATCTGGCGTCTTTCGTTGGTTTATTTCATCAATCAACGGCGTTTTGAACAAAATTTTTATTGTTTAATCACGCACAGGAGAAATCTCACCAGGCACTACCTTGGAGGTAAAGAATGGCTGCTAATGGAATGAGAGACCGAAGAAGTCGGCTTTTAGCTACCGCTGCGAATTTTTTATTGTTCAACAACGCACAGGAAAAATCTCCCACCGGCACCACCTTGGAGGTCAAAGCGTAAGACTGGTTACGGACTACGACTACGACTACGAGGGACGAACGGGTGCCGCCTTAAGGAGCTTCGCCCCTAAAAGCCTCACTGAAGTGCTCATCTGCAAGGTAATTTGTAATGACCCCCTCTGGCATATAAGCAACTCAAGAGAGCGACTAAAGAAAACACCAACGTGCGACGATTTATAGGTTGGCTAGTTTCATTATCTCGAGAATAATAATAATTACAATGTAATGACAACCATTGACTAAGAAACTCGCAAGGAAAAAAATTACGCCATCTCCCGCGAAAGGGGACCATGAGGCGATGCGAAGCCGGAGCACTTGCACGATCGCGTTCCGTTTGCGTTCGTTGGGCATGCTACCGACCTCGCGTCGTGGAACGCGAAGAGGGACGCTACGCGCGTCGTATCTTCCATCTAGCCTGGCCGTTAATTCTCACAGGGCGAGCGGGAAACGCGGTCGACAGGCGGGTGAGAGGGGGGCAGCGTAGGAGAGGAGAGAGAAGGGGAGGGGACGCACATGCGCTCGAGGTCATCGCAGCGTTGCGCAGGAGAGAATTTCGGCATGTCTAGCCCGCGTTTCAGAGGAAGAGTGGAAAGGGGGAGTGGAGAGGGGAAGGGAAGAGGGTGAGTGGAGAGGAGGTGTGTGGAGATGGTATGCGCATGCGCAGTAAGGGTGGTCACGCCGCACACCACCACCACCGGATTGAGCTCGGCCTTAAGATACTTCGCATCTAAAATGTAAGCAACCCATGTGAGAGCTGTACAAACAACGGAACATTGATTCGCCTGTGTTTCCGTTGTGCTTATCTGCCCTTTTGTGTTCTTTTCTTGTGTTTATCTGATCTTTTCTGGCGCTGGCGTTCCAAACGTACAGCCTGCTCGGCTTATGTGTGCCAAACGTGGGACCTGCTTGACAACAACGCGAGACATGCGACTGTACCTAACTGTCGACGCTGGCGTTTCGCTGTCGCTTCACTGGCTCTCGGACAGACGAATTAGTCGTTTACGTTTACGGCGTTTACGGGCAAGCAAGCGTTGGCGTTCCAAACGTGCAGACTGCTCGGCTTATGTGAATCAAACGTGGGACCTGCTTGACAACAACGCGAGACATGAGACTGTGCCTAACTGCCGACGCTGGCGTTTCGCTGTCGCTTCACTGGCTCTCGGACAGACGAATTAGTCGTTTACGTTTACGGCGTTTACGGGCAAGCAAGCGTTGGCGTTCCAAACGTGCAGCCTGCTCGGCTTATGTGAATCAAACGTGGGACCTGCTTGACAACAACGCGAGACATGAGACTGTGCCTAACTACCGACGCTGGCGTTTCGCTGTCGCTTCACTGGCTCTCGGACAGACGAATTAGTCGTTTACGTTTACGGCGTTTACGGGCAAGTAAGCGTTGGCGTTCCAAACGTGCAGACTGCTCGGCTTATGTGAATCAAACGTGGGACCTGCTTGACAACAACGCGAGACATGAGACTGTGCCTAACTGCCGACGCTGGCGTTTCGCTGTCGCTTCACTGGCTCTTGGACAGACGAATTAGTCCTTTACGTTTACGGCGTTTGCGGGCAAGCAAGCGCTGGCTTTGCAAACGTGCAGCCTGCTCGGCTTATGTGAATCAAACGTGGGACCTGCGTGACGCCAACGCGAGACATGGGACGACGACATGAGATGACATGTTAACTGCTGCGCAGTTAACATGTCGGCATTTGCACATCTGTTAATGGCGACTCGATATTTACACACGATATAATTGAGGCACAATGTATAGAGGGGGATGCCGTATTAGTTTTGACCACCTGGGGTTCTTTAACGTTTACCTAAATGGAAGCACACGGTTTGTTTTGTTTCTTGTTTCATTTCGACCTTATCTTAATTCAGGCGCCGTGGCTGGAAATCGAGACAGCAGCTTTGCACTTAAGCGACACAGCACGTCAGCCGATAAGCCACTATGCACGTTTCAGACACTTCTTCGAAGGTATTCTTAGAATTACGTTTATATATAAGCTGTCCTGCTGTTTGCTGCCACCAGTAACCAACAGAAAACGCGAAAAGGTTGCGACGTCACATCACATCACATGCGAAGAGTCCGCGCGGCACGGTGGCTGCGAGCCGAGGCAAGCAGTGGACCCAGTGGACCGCTTTGGCAAGCCGACGCAAGCACCGGACCGCTGGGGCGGTAGCGGGTTTTCGTTTGCCTCGTTGTGTCATAGATGGCGCCACGCACCAGCGAGTCCTCGCAGCGCTGATTGGCCCGCGTCGGCGCGCCTCCTTCCTCCGAGGGGCGCCAGACGAGGCGGGGCTTGCGGGGAGCGCTCCCCCTCGGAAAGCGAGGCCCGTCGCCATCAATCAGAGTCGGCGCCCCCTGCGTTGCGTGCGAAAAGGGGCGAAAAGACGCAAAGAAGCAACCACCCACCGTCATGACAGGCGGTCGCCGCCCGTGGGTCCTGTCGCGTACGCCAGCCGCCATGCCGCCGTTCGTCAGCTAGCGACGACGCCGAAGGAAGCCGCGTCGTCCGGCCTTTCTTTTTTTCGCCGCCAACGAGGCGCTTGTGTCATATTTTGGCTCCGTATTTTTGTCTCGGGTGTTCGTCGATCCCTACCCGTCGGTCGGGTTGCGGTGGGACCGCCGCGGAACGACATGAGATCGTCGCCGCCGCCGTGCTGACCCGTCGGTGGAAAGGCGAGGCCGGCTCGATCACCCTGTCCTGCGACGATCGAGGGACCGTCCCGACGTTCGTCTCTACTTCGGCGGCGGCAAGAGCTGTGAACCATCGTTTTCGTTTTGGTTTGTTTCGGTTCTCGTTCTTTTTATTCTTGGCGTGCCTGCCTGGGTGACGATACGCGCGCGTGCTACGCGCGCCCGGACCCGAGGACAGCATGAGTCACCTGAGTGCGATGTACGCGACCAAACGGCGCCGCCGGAATTCCAAAAGGTGAGCAGCTGTTTCACGTTCTTTATCTCTACTAGATGTTTCAAAGTATTGGAGAAGCTTGCCCGTAGTGTGCGTTACGTGCGGCCATACCTGATCACCTGATTTCGGATCCGTACAACACGGGCACGTGGTCTATCGGAAGCATCCAGCGCGTGCGCTGGGCGCGGTTGCCACCGCGAAACGATGTTTCGTATGAAAACAGCGCGGGGAGTCGCATCATTGGTTCAGAATGTGTCCGAACTCCATCGCCAATGCAAGCACTCACACATTTGCAATACAGCAAGCTCTTCGAAGGGATACTCTCAGCTGTCTAACTGCGTGTGCAGAAAGAACTGTATAACATACCAGCAGAGTATACTCGCGAAACTGCGTCCACTGGTGCCACGTCAAAGTGACGTCATTCCTCCCCTGATCGTTGCACGACATGCATCGCGTGTGGAACGAAGAGAGAGAGAGAGAAAGCTAGAACATGTGACGTGACCGATGCATGCTTGCGTGCATGGGACCGCAGAGACTCGCTGATCACCGATCCCCACGTCACACCCTTGGCAGCAAGCGTGTAAGTCGGTGTGTATATGTATATACGTGTCGTGTAGTGCACCCGTCGCGTGAACACGTATACATGAATTGCAGTGTGTATATTGAGCCTGCAAGAAAATGAACGGTATGTAGGGGGTAAGAAATTACGTTCATTCACGTAAAAGACGAGGTGTTGCTGGGAGCGTGCGTGTTGAAGTGTAAGAAAGGCGGTGAGGGAGGGGGGGGGGGGTCGAGTAGTGATGAGAGTGCATGCCTTTTCCAGTCTCGCGGAATCACGCGACGTGCGGCTCCCGTGCGCGAGCTTTTACGTGACGAGACATCGCGTGTGCCGGGGCAGCTACAAAAAACGTGCGTGCCACGGCGCGCTTTACACGATGTCGAGAGAGAGTGAGCAAAATAAAAAGTCCAGAACATAGATGAGTACTACAAACATCATGCGCCAAGTCGCGTGCTCCCAGGAATGTGAGCACTTTTGGATCATTTAAATGTCTCATCTCCGTTAGCCTCTTGTACACCTTCGTTTTTCGGCAATTTTCTTCACTCCACGACATTTACACATAGTACATGATGACGCACACACAGCGAGCGATAAATGTTTGATGATTCAACAGCTATTTACCAAGTGATAAATGCTATGCTTGTCTTTAACGTATCACTGTTCTCCCATGCAATTGACTTCCATCCGTTGGAGCATATAAACGCTGGAGCCGAATACACGTATATTTAAATGTGCCACAAGGTATGTGTTATATCATATGGCGAGATTTGCTCATTTTACCTTTCAGCTATAAATTACATTACACGAAGATGTGCAACGAAGCCCCGTTCTACTCACATGTACTTCTGTGACAATTAAACGGGGTTCTTGATAAACGTGAACAAAAACAGATGAAACTTGACTGATTCATTGACACATATGCAACACGTAAAATCGCAACCATAACAGTCAGAGCCGGTGATATATGATAATATCCGCAGTTGAAAATTATTCTTACGTCTTATTTTCTTCTGTTGCTTTGGTATACGTTAAACCCCATGGATAAATAAGCCAACCGTGCAACTAATCTTCTGTTACTATATATATGGTTAGCTTTGCTTGCCTCACTAAAACGAAGATTTTACATTTCTCCCTTGCTCTGTACGATGTCTTTTTTTTTTTTGTTAATCAAGCTATAAAAAAAGAAAAGTTTGGTCGGAGTGTTGGAACAGATAAACATGGAAGAGTATGAAGAACTCTTTTAACTGTACAGCGCCTCTCATCTGTGCTTAAATTTATGTGCACGTTAAAGAATTCCAGGTGGTGGAAATTTCCGTATGCTCTCCAGTAAGGCGTCACTCATAATCATATCGTGGTTTCGGGACGTTAAACCCCAATAATTATTGTTATAGCACCTCTCATTAATTCATAACACATGCCTTTGGACCCTCTAACGGTATAACTTTAGTGAGGAACGGAATACACCGGGAAGCATTTGAACGAGGATGTGCAAGCATGTGTGTACACAAACGGCACGGCTGGACGAGACAGAATATCGAACAGCAAAGCAGGAGCTCACATTTGATTACTCATATATTTCCAAGACAGATTGCTACGTCCACTGGTTTGCCTTCTGAAGATATACCACTGTTAAGGTGTTTCATTATTGTGGAATTGTTGTGGACCAATTTACAGCTGTGTATCTCTAGAACGTGTGCTTCATGTTTCCCGACTTAAGTGGTCAAGTCAGGAGCGCTGCAGCTCTGATATGGAAAAGATTGAGCGATTTATTTGGACGCGATTGTGGATGTTGACAACTACGTAGTCTGGCACTGACCTCTCCATGAATAATAAGTTCTTCAGTGGATAAGTAATATGGTAAAGAGAAGACATACGAAAAAATATTCAGACAGTAAGATGCTATTTGGAAACGTGCACAGCTTGAATATAGAAAAATAATTTCTAAAAAGCGTCCTGAAAAACGGGAAACGTTCTATACAGTTTCTGCATTGAAACACGAGTGAGTTAAATATGGTATGTATAGTGGTGTTAAGTATATAATATTAAAGAAAAAAGTAAACGCAAGGCCGAGATCAGTGTTAATACATATATAGATATACAATGTCAGTTTTATTAAACAAGGTTATCAAGGCTATCATAGCACATTTCTACAACGATGCTGTTATTCCATGGCTATTGCAATCCCTATATACATACCGAAAGGACGGTGATTAAGGCATGTAATTTATGCTTGACTGTCATTAACCAGCCGCTTTGGCAGGCTAATGTCCAAGGCTTAGATTTATTACCTCTCTAAGGGACAACTCAGCGTAACAGCTCCTTGTGAATACAGGCGCATGAAGAATAGTGTCAGCAGACGTACAGACCACAAAGCATACACGCGTTGCTTGCATATGTATATACATGACAGTATCGGGTGTATATTGCATGCCATTTGCATACTCTTCCTACGTCAAGTGTAGATGATCGGAAAAGCGGACGAAGTTTTTTTTTTCTTCTTAGTAGTCAGCCGATTTATGTATAACTGCACTAGCATTCATAATCAAAGCTTACTAAGCGCCACAAAAGACGGGATATAATTGAGAATCAACCAGCCAATATTGTCACGGACAAAACCACACAAGACCCTTTGTTCGGCACTACTGATCTGCAGTTTACTATAGACACGTCGTCGTATCTTCTTCGGCGATTGTGCAAACTGCTTTCATTTGTGTCAGGGGTGGTGCTAGACGGCTCATGGTTAACGAAGCATATTCGGGCGGAGTCCTTCAGGGTGAAATACACACGCCCTAATTTCTTCCTTTCGTCCGAATGACAATGGCTACACGATGGAAGTCATCGAGCCAGTCTTCCACGTCCTCAGAGGGATCACCATGGAAGGGCCGTGGCAGGCGCGGCGTGTTCAGAACCAGCGACGCGGGCGCCTTTCCCGCACCTTATATGTCTCCAGTGTCTGATTTGCGGCTGTGGTCGACATCCTCGGCAGATCTTGCAGGTCGTACTCCGGAGGTAGTCCTTGTCGGCTTTTCCGTAGGTTCTCTGCTTCTGATGAAGTTGCACCGGTGTCGAGAGCTTCCTGAGTCAGAGTACATAGGCGTGTCCCCGCACCTCCACCAGTTTGCCACGGACAAAACCACACAAGACCTGTTGGTCGGCACTACCGATCGGTTTACTAAGAAACCTCGTCAATGTCTTCTTCGGCGATTGTGCAAACTGCTTTCAGTTGTATCAGCGTCGTGGCAATATAATGCGCTGAGCAAACACATGACGGAGCCAATAATTTCACGCGCGATTTTTTCGTACATATAAAATGCGACAACGTGCATCGCGGTGAATTGCTTTGATCACTGGAAAAAGTCGGGCTTCCGGCACAGGCCGTATATTGCTGCTCTGGAAGCAACAGAGGGAGGAAAACATATACGTATACGTAATTAAAAAAAAAAAGTTCGGCAGAACCCTGGCATTGTGAGAATCAACTTCATGCCAGGCAGTCAGCAAGTATCTGCCTATGCCGCATTCTTTCTACTTGGAACCAAGAGTTATGAGGTCGATCAACGTTTTTGCGCAAATAGAGTAGTTTTAGGCATATCGAGGGTTTACCAAGCACTTCCGACTATACGTTGGTGCTTACTGGGTATAGCTTATGGTACGACATGACTGAGGTACGCACGTTGGTGCACGGACATCACTTTTACCGAAACTAAGTGCAGGTGCGGTGATCTGCATATTATAGGCAGCTGTCGTTTTCGGGACAACTTATGTTGCCCAGACATGACGCCTGTATAGTACTGTCGTTTTCCAAAGCAGTTTCAAGCACTGGCGTGGCTCTGTGGTAGAATACTTGAACTGCCACGCGGAATTCCTGGGTTCTATTCCGGCTGGAACCGTGATTTTTAATCTTTGCGTCCTTCGGGAGTTTTCGCTCACCGACAAGGTCGCAGATGCCAGCACCGGATTTTCTGCATGCGGCACGGGCCCCTTAACACTATATATCGCATCAACAGTTCAGATTCTCACCGTTCCTGGGTTGATGTAGACAGTGGATCACTTTGTGGCGCATTCCGTGGGCCGTGGCATGCGAGTATGCGCCACACGTGACTGAGGGAGAGGAATTCGCGACGTACGTCATAAGCATATCACGTTATTCACGCCCTGACCAGTTACTCGTGTTCGGCATATATTCATTTGCTCTTATTCTAATTTTGGTGTAAAGCAAGTCAAGGAGACGACTACAGGATCATCCAGACGTTGGCGGCTAGAGATAAGAAATGGCAAAACCGGTCCGCAAAGACATGCTTCGCATCTAAAACCAACAAGCCTAATTGGAAACCTTATACTGACCAACACATGCGTTTTGCATGGTGGTATAGCCTACATACGGGACATGATACAAAGACAACCTCTCAACTAAATTTTGCGGAACTTATATGTTCTATGCAGGCGTTTTACGCGCCTGGCACTTGAGCACACAGCTTGTCAATACTCGCAGTTTCTCTCTCTCTCTCTCTCTCTCTCTCTATATATATATATATATATATATATATATATATATATATATATATATATATATGCATCTAGTAAAGAAATGAACGGTCATCGCAAGTGCCATGTATAAACGTCTCTCTCTCTCTCTCTCACACACACACACACACACACACACACACACACACATATATATATATATATATATATATATATATATATATATATATATATATATATACATATATATATATATATATATATATATATATATATATATATAAAATGTGTGTGTGTGTGTGTGTGTGTGTGTGTGTGAGAGAGAGAGAGACGTTTATACATGGCACTTGCGATGACCGTTCATTTCTTCATAGATGCAGAAATATTGAAATCAAGGCATTCGATACATGGTTCATAAAAGGACTTCAGAAGACAGACATGTTGCCTTTAACGACGTTTTCGGACCATTAGCTTGTCCAGTACAACATAAAGTTACGCCTTTTCACGACGTCACTGGCCTGTCCAAGGTGCGCTATGTATTATATGAAAGTAGAAATGACACACACGCACCTGCAGGAAGGAGAATGGCTCAGTCGCGCGCATTACGTATATTAGGGAATAAGGATTGAATATATATGTAACCGAAGAAATCACGTGTCTCTCGATACTCTTTGGAATCCTGCGCTTGTACTTGCGGCGTATAACGTATCGAGATATATTTCTTATAAGCGTTCCTATAAGACAAGGCAGATGCGTTTTCAGATAAAAACTATTTACATGCTCAGAAGTACTAAGCGGTGCCCACATTTCTTCAATACTGCCGCATAGTGTGTGCGTGGGACGGAGTAAACTTTCACATCAGCAACCAGAACAACCGTTAGGGGCGCTTCTGATTGTGTGGACGATGAAAGCTATTCCACGTGTGTATGTCGGAACATTTAGAGAGTTACTTCGTCGGACTCCTTCGAATGCTGTCCAACGCAAAAGAATTCGCATTGATGCTCTGCCCAATTACGTTCGCTTATTTTGTTTTAAGGCAGTGGGTTTTTGCCATTCAGAGGCACGTTTGTGTCGCCGGTTTATTTGTGGCATCAGTACTAGGGCAAAGATAACATTCCACAGATAAAAAAAATCTAGCTCAGCTTGCACTAAGTCACCCAATGCTGGGTCACAGCAGAGCTGGTGGGCAAAGTTGGTCCTGACTTGGCTAGGCTTCTACCCTCTCACCTCTCTCTTTCCCATCCCTATGTTATACTATACTATACTATACTATACTATACTATACTATACTATACTATATGTAAGGTCCGGCGTGTCGAGAACGGGGGGGATGGTTGTGTCTTTCCCCAAAAGGCGGCTTCCAAGAAGCCAGCCTCGGAGTCGAGGCTCGCAGCGCAGCGACGCTCGGTTCGAGTGTAGGAAGCGCGGGGACAAAAGAGCACTTGCCAGCTGCCCATACCGTTCGAACAAAAAGATGCGCCCTTTGACCATCGGTTTAACGACCAACGCAGCGGCCCGCAGCCCGCGGGGGGTCCGGGAAGCAGTGCGAAGGGAGCCAAGACTGGGACGTAAATAAATCTCGCATAGGATCCGTGAACGCCTGTCGACAGAGACGAGATGTCGCCGAGTACGGTGCACGTGGCCCAGTAAATCTCGCAAAGTGTCTGTTAAAAGCCTGTCAACGGATGCGAGAGGTTTCCGAGGAGGGATGGCATGGCTCCGCTAGTTAACCGGCCGCACAGTGTATGAACACGGTCAGGGTAGTTGAACGACGCCACCATCGTGTATGTTTTTTTGAGTGCACTTCTGGGAATGTTGTTTGCCGGACGTCTTCCACGTCTCCCTCTCAGGCAGGGGGCTGAAAAAGGCTTCAGAGAGAGAGGGTGGAGGCCTCCGGCAGACCAATTTACAGTTGACCCAATAAGCGGTCTGAGGGATTTTGATTTGCCGTGGGGAAAACTGGGAGGAGCAATGTTGGGGTTAAAACCTGGCTCCCGGCTCCTCACGAGGGTTCTTGTCGCAGGAGCGGTGCTATGCACTTGTCGGCTCTGCCGAGTTTTATTGCGAAAGTTCCAATGTACATAGCTGCCATGTAACCTTGTATATATACCCTGTATATAAATATCGAGTTGTTTTGCTTTAAGAAAAGGAGTCGTCTCCATTCTTGAGAGTTAGCAGCAACCACGATGAGGCAAGGCAGCTACGGCCAACCTTCCACTCCCTTCTGCAACTGACAGCGGCTACGCAGCTGAGAGAGCTCTGCTCCGGAATCAAGAGGGAGTGGGGAGAAGGTGTGGGAATTTACTGGCGCAGTCGAGACAGAATCGAGACAACGACGACAAGGGACGCTCTGCGTACCAAGGAGATCGTCGTGCTGCGGAGGAGACGCAGGAAGAAGGCCAAGACGTTAAGCGTTAGGCCGGAAACATCGAGCGATCAGGCCACCGAGCCGAAGAGGCAGCGGCCCGGCAGCTGTGGGCCCAAGTCAACGGTTCGGCGACTCCCCAAGCGGCATCGGGCGACGGCGAGGGCCTGACGGCGGGCAAGGCGAGGCAGCAGCAAGCAGCAGCGTCTCAAGCGGTGAGTCCTCTAGTGTTCTTACACCTCTGGGGTACCGCTGCCTTTCTTGAGTCGTTGTGTGTGTTATGAACACGAGGTTTGCCCACTTGAACCCGGACAGGCGAGCGCTAGGCATGAGTCGCGAGTCGGGAGACGAGAGCGGCGCGTCAAACCCGGAAGAGGGTAGTGCGCAGGAGAGCCAGAGAGAGGACCGTTTCGGAAATCTTACGCCAGAACGCAGACTGCAGGAGTTGCGGTTTGAGATGGAGAGACTGTCGCAGATGATGAGCGGGAGCTCTCGGGGGAGCGAACCTGCGGTCGGCAGGCGGGATCCGTGTAGCGAACTGAGGCGCTATTCTAAGGTCCTCACCGGGGTGTTACCCAAATTTCCGACAGAAGCTGAGGCACCAGTGTGGTTCGAGTCCGTGGAGAGTGCCCTAGAAGCGTACGAGGTACCGGGGGAGTTTTGGGGACGATTGGTTTTTCCGTTGGTAGCGGAGAGGGTCCCATTTTTGTCCACGCGGCTTAGCCCAACAGAGCATAAGGATTACCAGGTAATCAAGCAAACGGTGCTCGACGAACTCAAGCTTTCGGCAGGAGAGTACCTCAAAAGATTTTCGGGGTCAGGAAAGCGTGCGAACGAAGGGTGGAGACCTTTTGCAACACGTCTAGAGAGCTACCTCCACTTTTACCTTGACGCAAGGGGGGTGTCGACGTTCGAGGGCCTGGTGAAACTTTTGGTTGCCGACCAATTAAAGAAGAATTTGTCGGAGGAGGCCGCGCGGTATGTGACGCTCCAAGAAGGGAGAAAGTGGATGAGTGCCCCAGAGATGGCCGCGTTGCTAAGAACGTTCGAAGAGGCGCAGGGGGCGAACAGCGCGGCTAGACAGACGAAGCTAAAGGCGGCGGAATCGCAAAGCGCGAGCAGTGCTAGACCAGATAATGAGACAACGAAGGGCCGTAGCGCTGGAAAAAGCCTAGGCACGGAAGGAAAGCCCAAGCCCAGGGCTTGCTACAGTTGCGGCAGTACGGGGCACCGAAAGTGGAATTGCCCGCGGCGTCCGAAACAGCCGACCGAAGGGGTCCCAGGCGGTAAAGGTGACAGCTTAGCTGCGCGCGTTTCAATGGAAGGGCCCGTGGCCACGCACAGTGAGTTAATTCCGGTGTCGCTAGGCTGCAGGGACAAACATATAGAAGCGGTGTTGGACACGGGGGCGGAAATTACAGTGGTCCGTGAGAGCGTGATCCCGCCAGATATGGTGCAGCCGCATGGAACGGTCAACCTAACCTCAGCGTTCGGGGAAAAGGTGCAGGCCAAGCTCGCAGTTATACCGCTGACTATGTCGCGCGAGTGCGGAGTTTTTTCCGACGTTAGGGAGCCGGTTCCAGTGCTGTGCGCATTAACTGATCGTCTGACGGCACGAACGGATTGCCTGCTTTCCGAAGAAGCATGGAAGTTGCTGAGCGAGGAGGGCGCCTTTGAAGGGGTAGTGGTAGGTAATTCAGAAGTAGGAGGCGCGCAGCTAGAGCTCGAACACGAACCTCTGAACGCCGTGGTTGTGCAGCAGCAGGACGAGGTGAACACTCGTGCGCAGTCAGTAGAGCGACACGCGACAGAGGAGACGTTGATCAGCGAGGTAGCTGTAACGGGCCTCGATGAGGGGGATCAGCAGGGTAGCACCGCGTCGCCTGACGGAGCCCTAACTGACAGCATGAAGGAGAAGTCCGCGTCCGAAGAATTCCGCGAGAAACAGCGGGGGGACCCAACCTTGCAGGAAGCGTGGGGAAGAGCGGCGACGGGAAAGGGCGGCATGCTTGTAATCGACGGGTTACTTTATCACCGGGATAAGATGTTAGGACAGACGGTAACCCAGCTGGTACTCCCCGAATGCCGCAGAGCGGAGGTTTTGCAGCTAGCGCACGAGTCGTGCTGGGCAGGGCATTTGGGTTGCCGTAAAACAAGCTGTAGGATAAAGTACAGTTTTTATTGGCCAGGCGTAGAAAACGACGTACGGCAGCACTGCAACAGCTGTCACGGTTGCCAGACAAGGTCAGACTTGCGTCGCGCGGATGGCATCCCGATAGAGCCTCTGACGAGACCCAGATATCCTTTTCAGCAGGTTAACGTGGACGTTATCGGGCCGCTAGAGCCAGTGTCGGGCCGAGGACACAAGTACTGCTTGTGCGTCATCGACTTGTGCACGCGCTGGCCCGAAGTAGTGTGTTTGCGTTCGTTGAGCGCTAGAGCGACCTGCGATGCCTTACTAGCAATATTCAGCAGGACGGGCATACCAGAGGTTATAGCGTCGGACTGCGGCACAAATTTCACGGCGGCACTGACGAGAGAGTTTTTGGCGAAGCTAGGTTGCTCCCCCCGATTTTCCACGCCGGGACACCCAGAAAGCAACGGGGCGGTCGAACGCTGGAACAAGACCTTTAAGAACATGTTATACCACGTAATAGAGAGGGAGGGTAGGAATTGGGATCAGTTTGTGCCCTTCTTGCTTTGGGGGTATAGGGAAGTTCCGCACGACACGACCGGAGTAGCACCCTTCGAGATGCTCTATGGAAGGCAACCGACCGGCCCATTAGGTATACTTAGGAAGGCTTGGACGGGGGAAACTGCAGTGCCGGGGGAGTTAGGAGCGTCGCCAGCAGCGTACATGGAGGAGTTGCGGGGGCGGCTGAGGCGCGCGGCAGAAGTCGCGGAGTTGATCGGCGCGAAATCGCAAAACGCCTACGCCGCGCAATTCAACAAAAGAGCGAAGGCAAAGAAGTTCGAGGTAGGCGAGTTGGTGCTGGTCTTCGACGACCAACGACCAGGAAAAATGTTTCCGAAATGGGAAGGGCCGGGCAGCATAGCCGAGAGACACCGCGAGCATTCATATTTCGTGCAGATGCCGGCAGGTAACCGAAAACTAGTGCACGCGAGTAAGCTGCGCCCGTATCACTCGAGGGTGATGTCGGTAGGAGTGATGTTCGAGGAGGACGGTGCTTTCGGTGAGGTGGAGTGCGCCCCGCGGCCGGCGGCAGCGCATGTCGCAGAAGTTTTTCCGTCGCAAGATATGGTCACCCATTTAGGAGAACGGGAGCGCAAGTTAATCTGCGGAGTTTTCAAGAGGCACGGAGGGAGGTTTGGCGGGCGACCGACTGTAGCGTCAGTAAGACCACACGAGATTGTGTTGCAAGACGGGTTCGTCCGCAGGAGTCCGCATCCGTACAGGGTACCCAAGAGCTTACAACCGGAAGTGGGGAGGCAGGTAGACGAGCTTCTCGACTTGGGGTTGATCTTTCCGTGCGAAAGCCCTTACGCCCATCCGCTAGTGTGCGTCCCGAAGAAAGACGGCAGCGTACGACTCTGTGTCGATTTTCGGGCGTTGAACGCGGGGACAGTAGCGGACGCATACCCCATGGCCCTTCAGCAAGAGCTCATTATGAGCGTAGGGAAGGCGAAATACATAACGCTGCTCGATCTGAGGAGGGGTTACTGGCAGGTACCACTTGAGCCTTCTTCGCGTTTACTGACAGCATTTGCATGCCATCGCGGACAGTTCGCCTGGACGGTAATGCCCTTCGGGCTCAAAAACGCTGCCCAAACGTTCCAGAGAGCAATGAACGAGCTGCTAAGGCCGCACAGCGAGTACTGCTGTGCGTACCTGGACGATATAGCCGTTTTTAGCGAGACGCTCGAGGAGCACGTGGAACACCTTGGGCGGGTATTTGAAACCCTAGAGCGGGTTAACCTGAGTGTCAAGATGGACAAGTGCCAGGTAGCTCGTCCGTCGATACGATATTTAGGGCATGTGGTAGGCTCCGGACGTCACGCACCTGACCCCGAGAAGCTGGAGGCGATAGAGGGATTAAAGGCACCGAAGACTAAAACAGAACTTCGTAGTGTACTGGGCCTGTGTGGCTACTACCGAAGCTATGTGAAAGATTACGCGGAGGTAGCGAGGCCCCTCACCGAGCTAACGGGGAAGCGAATTCCGAACCGGATTCCGTGGTCCGCGGAAGCTGATGGGGCGTTTCGGCGGCTTAAGACCGCACTGTGTGAAGCAGCAGCACTGTCGACCCCGGATCCTGGAAAGCCGTATTGGCTGTTTACCGACGCGTCTGCGGTCGCTGCTGGAGCCTGCCTGTCGCAACGCGCGGAGGATGGCACCGAGACACCGATCGCATTTGCGAGCCACAAGTTCTCTCCAACGCAAACCCGTTGGTCGACTATTGAGCGAGAAGCTTTTGCAGTCATCTGGGGTCTGGGAAAGTTTGATTTCTGGCTCTTCGGCGCACAAATTACCGTGGTATCAGACCACAACCCGCTAGCGTTTCTCACGCAAAGCACTCTGCCGGGGGCTAAGCTCACCCGTTGGGCCTTGGCGCTGCAACGGTATCATGTAGTAGTGCAGCACCGGAAGGGAGTCGAGCACGGCAACGCCGACGCACTTTCGAGAGTGCCTAACGAGTGCTGGGAAGTAGGCAGCGGTGCTCCGGGGGTTGAGACACCGGAGGACTAGGCACGTGGTGGACACTTGTGTAATGAGTAGTGACGTGCGGGAACACTTGAGACATTTGATGAGCACTATGTGTTGAAGTGTGTGTGTTTCGGTGGAAGTGTATTGGAAGTGGTCGCAGATGCCAGCACCGGATTTTCTGCATGCGGCACGGGCCCCTTAACACTATATATCGCATCAACAGTTCAGATTCTCACCGTTCCTGGGTTGATGTAGACAGTGGATCACTTTGTGGCGCATTCCGTGGGCCGTGGCATGCGAGTATGCGCCACACGTGACTGAGGGAGAGGAATTCGCGACGTACGTCATAAGCATATCACGTTATTCACGCCCTGACCAGTTACTCGTGTTCGGCATATATTCATTTGCTCTTATTCTAATTTTGGTGTAAAGCAAGTCAAGGAGACGACTACAGGATCATCCAGACGTTGGCGGCTAGAGATAAGAAATGGCAAAACCGGTCCGCAAAGACATGCTTCGCATCTAAAACCAACAAGCCTAATTGGAAACCTTATACTGACCAACACATGCGTTTTGCATGGTGGTATAGCCTACATACGGGACATGATACAAAGACAACCTCTCAACTAAATTTTGCGGAACTTATATGTTCTATGCAGGCGTTTTACGCGCCTGGCACTTGAGCACACAGCTTGTCAATACTCGCAGTTTCTCTCTCTCTCTCTCTCTCTCTCTCTATATATATATATATATATATATATATATATATATATATATATATATGCATCTAGTAAAGAAATGAACGGTCATCGCAAGTGCCATGTATAAACGTCTCTCTCTCTCTCTCTCACACACACACACACACACACACACACACACATATATATATATATATATATATATATATATATATATATATATATATATATATATATATATATACATACATATATATATATATATATATATATATATATATAAAATGTGTGTGTGTGTGTGTGTGTGTGTGTGTGTGAGAGAGAGAGAGACGTTTATACATGGCACTTGCGATGACCGTTCATTTCTTCATAGATGCAGAAATATTGAAATCAAGGCATTCGATACATGGTTCATAAAAGGACTTCAGAAGACAGACATGTTGCCTTTAACGACGTTTTCGGACCATTAGCTTGTCCAGTACAACATAAAGTTACGCCTTTTCACGACGTCACTGGCCTGTCCAAGGTGCGCTATGTATTATATGAAAGTAGAAATGACACACACGCACCTGCAGGAAGGAGAATGGCTCAGTCGCGCGCATTACGTATATTAGGGAATAAGGATTGAATATATATGTAACCGAAGAAATCACGTGTCTCTCGATACTCTTTGGAATCCTGCGCTTGTACTTGCGGCGTATAACGTATCGAGATATATTTCTTATAAGCGTTCCTATAAGACAAGGCAGATGCGTTTTCAGATAAAACTATTTACATGCTCAGAAGTACTAAGCGGTGCCCACATTTCTTCAATACTGCCGCATAGTGTGTGCGTGGGACAGAGTAAACTTTCACATCAGCAACCAGAACAACCGTTAGGGGCGCTTCTGATTGTGTGGACGATGAAAGCTATTCCACGTGTGTATGTCGGAACATTTAGAGAGTTACTTCGTCGGACTCCTTCGAATGCTGTCCAACGCAAAAGAATTCGCATTGATGCTCTGCCCAATTACGTTCGCTTATTTTGTTTTAAGGCAGTGGGTTTTTGCCATTCAGAGGCACGTTTGTGTCGCCGGTTTATTTGTGGCATCAGTACTAGGGCAAAGATAACATTCCACAGATAAAAAAATCTAGCTCAGCTTGCACTAAGTCACCCAATGCTGGGTCACAGCAGAGCTGGTGGGCAAAGTTGGTCCTGACTTGGCTAGGCTTCTACCCTCTCACCTCTCTCTTTCCCATCCCTATGTTATACTATACTATACTATACTATACTATACTATACTATACTATACTATACTATATGTAAGGTCCGGCGTGTCGAGAACGGGGGGGATGGTTGTGTCTTTCCCCAAAAGGCGGCTTCCAAGAAGCCAGCCTCGGAGTCGAGGCTCGCAGCGCAGCGACGCTCGGTTCGAGTGTAGGAAGCGCGGGGACAAAAGAGCACTTGCCAGCTGCCCATACCGTTCGAACAAAAAGATGCGCCCTTTGACCATCGGTTTAACGACCAACGCAGCGGCCCGCAGCCCGCGGGGGGTCCGGGAAGCAGTGCGAAGGGAGCCAAGACTGGGACGTAAATAAATCTCGCATAGGATCCGTGAACGCCTGTCGACAGAGACGAGATGTCGCCGAGTACGGTGCACGTGGCCCAGTAAATCTCGCAAAGTGTCTGTTAAAAGCCTGTCAACGGATGCGAGAGGTTTCCGAGGAGGGATGGCATGGCTCCGCTAGTTAACCGGCCGCACAGTGTATGAACACGGTCAGGGTAGTTGAACGACGCCACCATCGTGTATGTTTTTTTGAGTGCACTTCTGGGAATGTTGTTTGCCGGACGTCTTCCACGTCTCCCTCTCAGGCAGGGGGCTGAAAAAGGCTTCAGAGAGAGAGGGTGGAGGCCTCCGGCAGACCAATTTACAGTTGACCCAATAAGCGGTCTGAGGGATTTTGATTTGCCGTGGGGAAAACTGGGAGGAGCAATGTTGGGGTTAAAACCTGGCTCCCGGCTCCTCACGAGGGTTCTTGTCGCAGGAGCGGTGCTATGCACTTGTCGGCTCTGCCGAGTTTTATTGCGAAAGTTCCAATGTACATAGCTGCCATGTAACCTTGTATATATACCCTGTATATAAATATCGAGTTGTTTTGCTTTAAGAAAAGGAGTCGTCTCCATTCTTGAGAGTTAGCAGCAACCACGATGAGGCAAGGCAGCTACGGCCAACCTTCCACTCCCTTCTGCAACTGACAGCGGCTACGCAGCTGAGAGAGCTCTGCTCCGGAATCAAGAGGGAGTGGGGAGAAGGTGTGGGAATTTACTCTATACTATACTATACTATACTATACTATACTATACTATACATGGCTATGCTTACTCTCTTACAGAGGTGGAGGACCGGCACACCGCGGGGTTGTCGGTCGAGCACACTTTTAACGCGATAGCGTTAAAGAGCTCGTATCGCAGAAATTGCGCTGTCGGCGTCGGGGCCGTTGGTTGTGAGCGAAAAATCATCATCATGTCCGTGACCGAAAAATCGAAAAAGCTGCAAATAAAATAAATAATAAAAATGTTGGGTGCGAATGAGAATCGAACCCAGGACGTCTGCGTGGCAAGCAGGTGTTCTACCACACAGCCACGCCTCTGCTTGGAGCTGCACTGAAAGTAACTTTCATGCTTCCCAAAAATACGCGTCCTGTATACAGGTGTCACAGTACGAGATGTAATATCGCAGTAGTATTGCGTGGTACAAGTGTACATTGCCCATAGGGCGTCACACCATGCCAATATCATAACGACTTCGTGGTTTAAAGACAGCCACCCATTACAAAAGGCGCACACATTAGTGCGCGTATTCCCTTAAGACCACGTAGTGGGTGCATCGCAACTTCGAAGAAGTTTCTCGCGCATAATTGCTCCTGGTTTAAAGCATGCTACCCATTACATAAGGCACACACCTTAGTGGGCGCATTCTGTTAAACCCTCGTAGTGTTCGAACTGCGCAGTAGGAACAGAATATCGCTATCGCGTTCAGCTCTTAAAGGCGAAGCTTAAGCGTCCCCCAATTTTTTTTTTCTTAGGTTGCGACCGATTCTACACAATTAATCTCCCTGCCTTACCCGTATGCCCATCTTTATCTCTGCCTATCTCTCACAAACTATTCGCCTCCTGGCAGTTTTCTCGCTTAGTTTTCGGCAGAAATCTTCAATGGGGCCGTTGCTTTATGCAGAAATGAAAATGTAGGCATGAGAAACATACCGTTAACACTTCTACGAGATAATATTGTAATATTCAGTGGGATTCACCGATGTCACGAATAAATGGTTGTAAGAGAAACGCCGTGACGGGAACGACAAAAGTACGTGCTGCTACGTATACGTCGTGCTATATATATATATATATATATATATATATATATATATATATATATATATATATATATATATATATATATATATATATATATATATATATATACGTACGACAAAGTACGTGCTGCTACGTATACGTCGTGCTATATATATATATATATATACGTACGACAAAAGTACGTGCTGCTACGTATACGTGCTATATATATATATATATATATATATATATATATATATATATAATATATATATATATATATATATATATATATATATATATATATATATATATATATATATATATATATATATATATATATATATATGATACACATCAGCGAAGCTTACTTGCTGCTTGTAAGTCCGCCGACCACCGACAGACGTGAAAGGCATTACTTCATCTAGTTATATAGACCATGGCTTTGCAGCAAACTGATGCTGGCGCTGATATGGCGAACCAAGAACCTTGCGTCGTCGATGCATTCGTCATCTGTATAGTGAAGCTCGCGGTAACTTTTGTGGTTCTTTATGCTTACAGACAAGGGACCACGAAGCGATTTGTGATTATCGCCGCTGTCGGAACGGCAAACACCCCACAAATACCTTCATGACAGATATTCGAGCTCGTATACCCGCCACATTCGACCTCGTTGCACACTTTACAATCACCTTTAGCTTATGTATGCGGATGTGTTCGATTATTGTGTCCCTGACATATTTTCGATATTAACCCAGTACATTCCACCATGCAGTATTATGTATGCACTGGCCAACATATATAAATGAGCAGCATTGACAGCGTTATCTGTTAAGAGCGGTACCATTTCTGGCACGTTATTTATATAGTGAGATATTGTTTGTATTCTAACAATTGTTTTCAGCTTAAATGTGTCTGGCGTATTCGTTGCTTTCTCAAATTTAATGTTAAGCTAATTGCTTGTAATATGTTTTACATGAAGTGCATGGGGTCATTGCAGCAAGAACAGACACGCGTATATGCATAGATGGCTGATACAAAAGGTTCACGTACATGAAAGAAACAAAAAAAATGTAAGAGGCATGAACGCATGGACTGACGTACAGCGTGCCCCCATTAAGCAAGCATAGACGTGGAATGGCCACAGTAAACGATGACATACGTTTGTAGCTCTAAATTTGCACACGCGCACCATCCAAGATACGTACACGTATATACTCGTCCCATCAGAGAGGTAGATGCTTCAACTCTATAGCTTGCCCATCGCGCTGGTAGAAAGGCTAATCGCATGTTAGTCACGCTTAACCCCATTTCTTTTTTTTTTCTTTTTGCTTATTATACTCAGGAGATGCGGCTACAAATCACGTCCTCATCTTTAGCTAAACACAGAAATGGATCCACATTATACGTCTCGTCCAAGTGGGTCAAATCCGGTTCGTTGCAATTTTGTATCAGAAATTGCCCTAGTTTCTCGATATCGTTAGGCATGGTTACGGCTCTATAAAGGGCAAGAACACAAAATAAAACTAACGAAAATGGGTTGACGGCTGCTTTCGTTTATATATAAGGTGACAACGGTTGCACGTTCGAAACGAAGAGAAGACAAAGGGGAAAAAAATAATAAGAGCGTGGATCTCCAAAAAGGCGAAAACGGGTTGCTCCACGCCTCGTCTCTTCGTGAGCTATACAGAGAGACATTGAGGACGACTGCGAGCTGTCGAGGCCGATGTCTGCAAGATACTATAGTTCCAAACTTGCTCGGTGGGCGTGCATCACCGCGCGCGACGCGTCGCAACGTGTCATTTGACGCGACCGCTCGCGGCTATCGTGTACGCACACTCGCCGTGTATAACTTCGTCGCCAGCGTATTAGAGGAGCCCGGGCCTGTAATATGCATTGTGACAAGCGCGTACGCAGCTTGCCTATATATACGCTACGCACGTACGTGCCACGTGTCTCAGAGCAGAAGTGTTTGTATATACATGTCGAATATTCTGCCACAATTACGGAAGACAGGGGTGCATTCTCGCGCTCGCCCTTTATACGGCGGTTCGCAGAACTTGGGAAGCTCAAATTGCTGAAACGCGTTGTCGATGGCCCATGGCTACAAACCAATACAGTAGCCCACTACTCTAATAACTGTTGTAGGCCACTGTATTCAATGTCCCTTACACTGCAGTGACGCGTGCACGTATTCATGAACATTCGCGTAGTAGAAGGAACGCTTCATCAACGACCGTGTCGAGAAACAAAAGCCTCAAATTTCGTAGCATTTGCATGCTTCACCAAGCAAACCTGACGCGTAATCTTCCAATGCTTCTGGAAAGTGCCGCTCAAAAACGCGTATGCGCTCCGAAAGCGAGTACATTTTGTAACGTCTAGCAAATAATGTATCAGTAACGCCGATGAAGCGCATGCATTCACGTTACCGTCTAAGTTAAATATAGTCTTTCATGTTGTAGTAAACTTTTTTTTAAGATATTGTCTGCGAGGATAATTACACGAACATACGACCGGCCTTAGGTCTTGGAGCCAGTATCTGAGCAGGGCATGCGTATTGTTGGCGTAGATGAAAGTCTTTAGCTCGCAAGACACGTATTTATAAGCTTATATAATATGATCGGCCTTCCTTTCACGTAGAGGCAGCCTCTAGATTTCCATATTTAATCCATCGTTTCTATTACCATCGGCGTTCATCTTTCGGAACTCGTTCAGCGGGCGACTCATTCCTTATCATATGCAGGACGGGCAGCACAGCTGTCAGGATCGCCTCAGTATTCCCCAGGCAGAGATATATATAGCTCGCGGCGGTGGTATAATATACTGGCAGTAACGCGCTGGCAATGTCCCCTACTCGTGGATGATACAAGAGAGTACGTTTAGTTAGCTCTAAAAAAGAAAGAAAGAGACGTACTGAGACGAGAATGAAAGATTTTGCTCACAAGACACGTATTTATAAGGAGAACGTACGATCGCTCCATCCTTTTCGCGTTCCACCCCCTAGATAGCCGCGCGGTATACAGATTGCCATGCTTAATCCTGCAGTTTCGTTTCCACATCGAGGGCTCATCTTTCCGCTCTCGTTAAGAAGTGGACGATCTCCCTCCTCCCCTTATAAAGTACCCTCTCTTCTTCATTTACCTCCCCTACCTTCATATATCTCCAATGCGGGGCAGACAAGATGACGCGCAGTCTGGAGCTGCGCAGCGTATACACCGAAGCGTACGTAACACATGTGGCCGTGCGCGTGTCGTAATGCGGGAGGGCATACGAACGAAGAGAGGCACACCGCGAACTTCACTGGTCTTGCTGGCCGGGGAGGCATCGTCGATATCTCGCTAATCCCGCGACGTCGCCGTCGACGGCTTGGTCGATGCCTTCTCAATAAAAGCGAGGGTGAGAGAGAGAGAGAGAGAGAGAGAGAGAGCGGCGAGAGAAAGAGAGAGCCGGAGGACAGGAGCGGAGGCGACGCGCCGTGCAGCTGCGGATGAGACGTCGTGCTTTGGCCACTTTGGCGCGCAGAGGTGCTCGCTGAAGGATGCGCGCGATGCCGTCCCGGCCATCCGCGAACACCACAGCGGCTGCCGCTTCCACGGGAGTGGAAGTGAGAGAATTCAAGGTGCATGCGGATGCATGGTGGTCGAGCAAAATACAGCGCGAGGTGTTTGCCGTTCGGTGTTGATAACGTTTTGTCTGACTGTCATGCGCTTTAATTTGTTATCGGCGGCTATAAGGAACTCAGCTGCACAAAATTCAAACAGATGTTTAAAATAGGGGCCGACTTCGACTCTTGCGTGGTCGTTTTAAGATATCCTTCTTCTTGCTTTCTTCGATTTTAAATCTGGATGTGCTGCTCCTACATGCTACACTGAGCACAGCGAAGTGCGCGACACGCTTCATCTTGTCTCGTAAGTGCACACTGTTCTGAATTGAAGGGACAGCATAAGAAGAAGACGGTTTGCTTACGCGCGCGCAGGATATATCATAGTGGGGTAGATATTAGTGCATAGGGCATCACAGGGTGTATCATATGGTAGATAATATAAAATGCGCGAGGGGGTATCGCACACTCGGCTCACACTTCTGCGAGAGCTCGCAAGTCTGCATCGATGCAACCACGGGACACATCGTCGTGTCACGGAAACGGATGCTCTGGTGAACATAATTATGACGCTCACGTGAACATGACTTGCGGTGCGCTACCTGCGGCGTCAACTCCGCCTGGCCACCAACTGTCACAACGAAATCAGCTTAATGTACAGTTTGTCATTGTCGTCATGCATTGTGAACACCCATATTGTTCAGTTACTTACGTTCGTCGAAATACGAAACACAACGTGCCGATGTGCAATAGAAGATGCCTCCCGTCAATGGACGAACAACCTCCTCAAAATCCCACGCTTATGAGCCAAGCAGCAACCTTCACCGGAAAAAGAGAGATCGAAGCGCGCAGGAAAAGGCGAAATGAAACAACCGCGAAAAGCTGGGCCGGAGGAGGGCGCGCGCAGATTAGCTCTGTGGCTGTCGTAGAAGAAAGAAAGAAAGAAAGAAAGAAAGAAAGAAAGAAAGAAAGAAAGAAAGAAAGAAAGAAAGAAAGAAAGAAAGAAAGAAAGAAAGAAAGAAGAAAGATAGAGAAAGAAAGAAAGAAAGCTTAGAGAAAAGAAGCGCGAGCACCAAGACCGAGATGAAAGAGGGTCTTTGAATTCGGCGCCTGTACTTTGGGCCGGGGGATACCCAGTTGTGTGATGAACGCGACGAACACATCGGTGCGTGCGACGTATTCGCGGCTTATGTTTGTACATACACAGCCGGCCTGGCACTCGGCATTTATCGGATTAAGAGTCATTTGTTAGGAGGCGTCGCTCGCCTCCTTCCTGTACGTAATGTTAGGCCTATCTTTCTCGCCCCCCCCCCCCCCCTCCGCCCTTATACGGCGACGTACATATATATAACCATAGTTCGGGCTTGCTATGTGAACACTTACGTACAGACAACCGCGTACACGCATTCCGCCTGTCGATATAAATACGCGAGAAAGATGCTGGCGCCTTTCTTGTCTGGCGCTCCAAACACGTTTGTTTTGTGAGTGTGTGTTTTTGAACATATATGTTTTTGATGCGTCGTTCTGGCGCCATCATGGCACACCAACGCTCGAGTGAACTATTTAGAAGCTGTGTCCTGCGCATTTGGTTCTTTCTACATAGAGCGTGAAATGGGTGCCTCCCTATAACCGTCAAGCCATAGCAAAGTTCAGGAGTATGATTTATATGCACAATATGTATAGACTGATAACGCTGCGGTATAGTTTGGTTTAGGTATACTGCGCTATCAGTTCTGGTTTCCGTTGCCTTTCTTTCTTTCTTTCTTCCTTTCTTCCTTTCTTTCTTTCTTTCTTTCTTTCTTTCTTTCTTTCTTTCTTTCTTTCTTTCTTTCTTTCTTTCTTTCTTTCTTTCTTCTTTCTTCTTTCTTTCGTTGTTGCGTCATCTGTACCAACTCTGTAAGCGAGGCCGATGATATGTAGTGCTCTGTAGTTCTTTTTAACACGCACGTTTCTTAATTCGTCATCATAACCTTTCAGCTGTCTTCCTTGTTTTCTTTTTTCTTTTTTTTTCTTTTTTTCTTTTTGTCGAAATTCGCTTAGTGCGACAAAGGTGTCTATATACGTCCGCTGATAAGCATCGATTAGCGACTCGGGGATAGCTGCACACAAAAACCACAGACCTGTTATATACAATCGAAAGAGCAAGCGGGCGGGTGACATTCACACGCGCGAAAAAAGAGAAGAAAAAAAAAGGAAAGCGAAGGGGCTTACACGCATTGAATAATGATGCGGATGAGGACCATTATTACACCCACACGCACACTCACGCACACACACAAAGTGCATAGGCTGTCGACTTCTTCGTAAGTAAAATTTTCAGGCAGTCATGACGACGCTGCCTAATGAGCGAAGGCAACAGGCCAATAACAAGGGGCTTTTACAAAAAGTCAAAGCGCATGAGTTGATTGATTGATTAATTTTATTTCAGACACAGCATGAGTCTTGGATAGCAAGACTAAAGGCAGAACACTGTCTGCCTGACTGAGGCCTTGTCACCCATACATTGCTCCGGCGGGTACCTGGACGCGAAGTTCGAGCTTTCAGCTTTACAGAAACTCACAGCGTGCCTTATACATTCCCCTAAGGCAACTCGAAGGCGAAAGCTATCTTTTTCTTACCAGTCTACGTATTCACCCCCCGAACCCACAACCTTCGAAGATGGTGGGTTCTGATCGCACAGACAGTAAAGGTTCTTTTTCATCCGCTTTAATTCGTTTCCATTTAGGTCATAATCATTACACCATAGTGAACAACAAATGATGTCCTCTAGGTTTCCTTGGCTTGATGGCCTGTTGCTTTCATTGGTTGTGTATAACAGACAAACGAGCCCCACGAACAATTACCCTTTTTTGTGTGTATATATATATATATATATAATATCATATATATATATATATATATATATATATTATATATATATATATATATATATATATATATATTCTAATCTATATATATTATATATATATATACTATATCCATACCAGGCAGCGCCTGGTTAACCTCCAGGCCTTCCCGCTCTTGGCACTATCATCACGTTAGGCAACAGGATGTTCTCGAGCTTAATTTGCCCGAGTTCCACATGCATGTGGTAAAGGGTTGAAATCTGAACAAAATATGGTTGATCTTCCCGCATTTTGTTTATCTCCGCCCCACTCCCCTAATTTGCCATGCGACAGGGTCGATCTCGCCTCACATAAGAGTCAAAGAAGAGGTTCCTACTCGAGAGAAGCCAGCATGGTGCGCGCACGTGACCAAACGATCGAGGAACGCAGAATTAAAAGCTTACATCGAGTGGTAAACGATATAAATGAGTATTCGGTGGCAAGCGCTCGCGCGCGTTGATTATCACATTAAGTTGGAACTTGTGCGAACTTCGTGTATAGTCATGAGGAAACCGGGCTCGAAGCTATAGAGCCAGCAGGCTACGCCAAAATCAAGGTTATATATACCACTAACAACCTGTTTTGGCGGGTTGCTTAAACGCGGCACTCAATCTTTCTCAACTATCGGCGAAGCCATAAACAACAAGAAAGCTGCAGACTAGGACGGCGCCTCGATGGAAGACTAGTTGTATATGCGATATAGTTGCGGCAACAAACGCCCCTTTCACTCGCCAGGTGACCACGGCTCGAAAGGCGAGATGTGGGTCGACGCTGTAGAGAGGGGAAGGGGGGGGAGTATGCAGAGAGGGAGGGACAACGCACACTAATGACGACATCACATCGTGTAATTAAGAGCTGTAATTGCATAGCGCTCGCGTATGCGTGTATGTGTGAGTGTGTGAGAGTGTGTGCGTCTAGGCGTGCATCGCAGTGAAGCGTGCCTGGGTGGCTGGGTGTTCGTGTGTGTTTGTGAGCACGATGCAAAGCGGCAACCACGCGTGCCTGCTCTCGCGATAATGAGCCAAGCTTGCTTTTAAGAGAGTGCACCTGCCCCGATAGGGGTCGCTCTTGCGCGCGTTTCGGGGCGAAAGCGAACGCGCGCGTTGACAGATGTGAAAGTTGCGAGACGTCGCAGATTGAGATAATAGAAAGCCCTGTTGGATGTCGGTTAATCTTATTTGCTAATGCTGTCGCCATTTGCTCAGTTTCAAACCACTCGTGGTGTACAATGGTGAATTTCTATCGTTTGTGACCCCTAACAATATACAGCAACACTATTTGTATTCTTGTGCTGCCCGCTTTATGTATCGTTATAAGGAAGTAGCTTATGCCCGGAAGTGAACTTGCATACGTGTGTGCGTGCATGGGCCCTTCACTACATTTCTTCTTTCCCTCACTATATCACCTAAAGTATAGCAAGCGAGGTCTGTTACTATAGGCTAACTATATCTATCTAGATATAGTTCTCTAAATATATCTCTCCAATATCTTTGTATATAGTTATGATAGCTCTCCCGATATCGTTACTTTCTACCTGTCTTGCCCATTTGCAGGAGCAGAGAACGTACGCAGCATTTTTGTGAATGGAAATACTTTAGCGATGGAAAGTCTGATGGGGAGGCGCTGAGAGTTATGATTTCCTATGATATTACAGATAAGTTATGGAAAACAACAGAACGCAACGACACAAAATAACAAGGAACTACCGCAAGCAAACCATTTTTTTGTTTGATGAGCCAGACCTCAGCGACACTGATTGTTGAAGTCTATACGTGCAACAATCACAGAAACCCTAATGCACGCCATTCCGCGTTTGCGTTTTGTAAGGCGCTGCTTAGAAAGAGATGGAAGAGCTTTGATTGCCCGCTAGACCATACACAGCGACCGCAGAGCGTCATTTAACTCAACGACGATGTCAACTTCGTATACACACGTGTGCACTCTGCTAACTCAACAAGAATGCCTATACGTCGTAGATTTACCCACGTGAACAGCACGCAATTAGTAGCGCGCTGCTACCGATCAAAGACTGGCGACAATGGACGTGCGAGGCTGAAGGAGTGATGAAAAGTCTGACGAGGTCACGCATGCCACGGTCCCTTCAATTTTCAATGGGCATCATGGGACAGAGCACAGTGTGGTCAGTGCACCTGCATGGTTAATATTGTGGGCCATTGTGTAAGGTTAGGCGAGTGTCCCGGATCGTGAGTGCCAGAGGTCTCACTCCAAGGGTCATCTGCCACAGCATCGCAATTTACTTCACAATAGCCTGGGCGAGTTTGAGAAAGCGTAGTTTGTGCCGCTCTGAAAACAATGACGTCTCTGTTTTTCGTTCTCATTCCCGGGGTTGCCAGACTTGCTCAGGCGGCAGTGCAGATGGCATTATACTCTTCGTGAGTGCTTTGTATACTGCATTACCATCACCCCGCCGCCCATTTTGATTGCCGTCATTAGAATAAATGTTTCCCCGTTTGACAACGTTGGGCTGCTATAGAGGCTTCGGAAAAGATATTCTGAGGTTCTGTACGAATCAGGGCTTCGTCGTCGCTGCAGTTAGCATAGAAGTTTTTCATGAAGACAGTCGCAAAAATAAGCTGGGGATTATACTCCCGACAGGGACGAGTACAAATACAGCTATAGAAGTATACATTATTTCGCAGCTGCGAAGTTTCTCGCCAAGTTTGATTATAATGTGCGATAGCGAAGATATGTTCTTGTTACGGTAAAGGAAAGACAAAAATTTCAATGTGTTTATAACATACCGTCTTGTCCTTGAGAAACTTTCAAACATATCTTGCGAACTGTGTGTAATACAAGAAGATCAGCGTTTCATGACAATGGTGTTGTGACTTCTGCAGTGCATAAGCATCAACGTGTAGCAAGATCAATAGAGAATAAGTTACATGGGATAACAATGAGGATTGTGCACATCGCACCATACTCTAGTTCTGGCACGTAGCCAGGATTTTTTTTCGGGGGGGGCCCAAGGCCTAATTGTTCGAAAGACAATCTTTCCATGGCAAAAACAAAAAAAAGTACCCTGGGAATATAGAGGGATGGAAAAATTACGGGGGGGGGGCCCGGGCCCCCCGGCCCCCCCCCCCCTTGCCTACGTGCCTGCTCTAGTTATATATCTTTAACTTAACCACTTCTCGAGAGTTTCGCTTCCCGGATAGATTCGAACACGTGCGTTGAATATGCATCCGTAACTTTCTTTTTTTTGCAATTTCTCCCTTTCTGTTTTCAATTTCAACTAGCTTAAAGGCTGTTGCCTGCCTGTCTCTTTTCCCTTGTTTACCCGATCGCCTCTCATGCCTATCAAGAAATCTCGGATACGAAACTAAAAGGTATAGGAGAGAAAAAGAAAGATATATACACGACGCCAGAGCCTGAGTATCTCGAAATCCGAGAAAAAGAAGACACGAACACAACCACAGCGCCGCGGCTGTCGCGACCTCTCATACATCATCTGCCTGCTTCTTTTTCCTCGTCATTTTCTGTCATTACTTGGGAACCAGCAGCACTCGCTCGCTTCTTTCTGTCTTATTCTTCCGCAACTCTTGCCACAGAGGCTTTGCCAACTTTCACCGCACTTTAATTGCCGCTGCTCGTCCACGTATATAACTACCCATATGGCGACACACACACACACACACACACACACACACACACACAACACACACACAACACACACACCACACACACACACACACACACACACACACACACACTTTCTCTCTCTGTTGCTTGCACTCTCCCTGCAGCAACAACAACGATACAGCTTGAGCACTCTCACGTACGGCCTCTCCAGTGTATGTATAAGTCCAGCGTTTACGCTTGGCACGGTCACCAAGAACGGATGTGCTATACGCATATACGCGCACGGCGCGCACGCACAAACACTCCGCTGCGCCATAATGACAGAGTCGCCGAGTCGTCCGTCCACGCATCGGGAGGCACGGGCGTTATTAATGGGAATTAATAGCCGACCACCGACGCTAGAGGGGGCGGTGCTCGGTGGGCGCGCCAGCTCGCTGCCGGCCGCCTGCTCGTACACAAGTCCACCGAATCCTGAGCGCGCGCCTAACAACTACACAGATTGCCCTTTGTTCTCCGCGTGGCTTGCCGTGTCGAAACTCCGTCCTGTATGTGTGTATGTACGCGCCGCACTGTCCCACCCGGTAACGTATACGAAAGAAACCGCAGGGGACGCTTCTCACGCTTCGCATAAGGGCACACGCGCTCTCTGCATCTTTGTGTACGGCTTTAATTGAACCTGACCGTATTGTTTTGTGTGTCAGCAACCGCAATGCAACAGTCTATTAGACGCGCATAAGACGCAGCCATAGGTTCTGGAGGGCCTCTTCCTGTGCGCGCATCGTGCGATACCGCGCGCTGTACTATCGTGAGACGAGCCTGTTTACCGGCCGGGGCCCAAGCTTCTTGGTATCCTCGGTCGTCGGCACATAATTGAATTATACGCAATTACAACGAAGGCAAAGAGGCCATTTTCGTTGAGTGATTGCGGCATTAGGAGAAACGACTCGCGACTAAATGGTCGAGCGAGTCATAAGAAATTGAAAGAGAGAGACTGAAGCGACGTTTAGGTATGGAACGAGTCATACAATATGCTGGGCTCAAACAATCAGCGGCCATGCCAACCGGACAAGGGACACGCATAATGTTATGTTTTATTTTGTTTTCTGTGACGGGGTACTTCACGTGCTGACGAGTGATGCGTCCCGCTTGTATCCAGCAGTCCCGCGCTGGAATCGTCTCTGTATGAAACAATTACTCTACTCGGTAAAGCCCGTACACCGTCGAAAATGGCGGCTTATTAGCGACGGCGAGGGGCGGGTCTGTGCGCGCACGTGAAAAGGAATAAAGAGAGTGAGGGGGAACGAGTAATGAGACTCCCGTCAAAGCGGTCAGCTCTGGCGAGGAGGAAAGCGAGTTCCCGTATGCAGCCGCGTCCCATGCGCGTGTCGTTGCGTCATTTAATATCGCGCCACGAACGAGCGCGGGCCGTCCCATGCTGCTGTCTACCTATATGGCACATGCGCTGGCTGAGCTTTCACGGAGGCGCACAATTCAATGAGCGACCGCAACCGGCACTCATTATGCTGCGGCGTAAGAGCTTGCTCCTGTTCCCCTTCTCACCCCCGTCCATTCAGACAGTCTCATCTCGCTCCGTATTCTAGACCGATTGTATTCAAGAAACCTCGCTCAATGGTTTTGAGGGCGAGTACACTTTACAACAAAGCCTAAGAATGATTTATAAAAGAAAAGAAGAAAAACGAAAAGATGCAGAGCCAGTTAGCAGCCATCTCAGCGTTATGGTTCTAAGATATCCCCTCAACGTAACACGTTCTGTCATTTCGTTTGGCACATTGAAAATTCTAACCGTAATGCAATCGATTTATCAAAAGCAACTATGCCTCTCCCTATATGCGTATGCGGGTTCACGTTCCAAATGAGAGCGGGTGAATTAAGTGCAAATATACATTTCCTTATAGCAATTTGGTAACCTTCTGCAATGCTTGCACTTCCGACACCTTCTGAAGGAATCCATTAACCATGAAGTCACCTTTGCTTGTCTTCACTTTTGATTCTTTTAGTCCCCTTTGATTCTCTGTCCTCTAACACTTTGAAATCTAAAGTGGGAGCCCTATACATCACAACAGAAATGAGGCTTAATTTGTGAGATCTACTGAATGCAGACTTGCTCGGGCGGGGCTCCATGCGTGCGTCCCACGCTAGTGCTCGCGAAATTTCACGGTAGCACTGCAAGAAGCCGTTGCGACTGCATAAAGCTCATTGCAATGCGTATGGGAAAGAGAAGCCACTCTATAGTCCAACTCTCCACTAACCTCGCGCTCCATTTTTGCATAGATATGGCAGCAGTGGTCAGCGAAAAGCCTCTTCAATGGACATTGCTGAGGCAAGCGTTCCCTTCTTGAGAAAATAAAATAAAGTGAACGAAATTGGTGGCTGGGTGAGTGAGAGACGGCGGACGATGAAACGAGAACTAAAAAAGGCAGATGACGATTCCTCCGCTTGCCCTGGCACCTGCGTCGTCCAACTGCTCGCATTTGCATGTTGCTTTAGGCAATGAAAATAGAAAAGAAAAAGGAAGCGGGTATACAAGAGAGAGAGCAGTGGAAGAGATTATAAAAGATAAGTTAATGTTCGCGGTCCCATAATACGCCATGTGTTTGTGAAAGTGTGCGTGCGTGTCGATGCATGCCCGCGTTCTGGCGTACGCGGTGCCGAGCTGAGCATTACGGTGTGCCCGGACTGAGTGATTAGAGATGCATAGGCATTCGGCTGGAGGCTTTCTGTGTGCGCGCCGCGCGGTAAGGAGAGAGGGAAAAAGTGGTAGTGATGGGTCCGTATACGTGTGTGCGTTCGGTACGACCGAAGCGCAATTACGTCGCGCTGCAAGTAGTAATTGTGTGACGATGACCAAAAACTCTGAAGCTCGTCATGGGGGCAAGACTGTCCTCTTCGAGCTGTCGCTGACATTTGCTTTTTTCTTTATTTGTTTGTTGGGATCTGAGTGTATAACGTGTGTGCGCGGGCAGAAAAGGAAAGCTGACTTGGTACGTTGAGCCTTGCGTATTTCTTTCCGCTTCGGGAGTGTGTGTGTGGGGGGGAGGAATGGAGAGAGAGGGAGCAAATAAGTGGGGGAGGGGAACCGGTGACGCGACATTCGTGACATTAGACGAACGCGCGACAGACCCTCAGCAATCAAAAGAAGTAAGGAGATGTACAGAACCAATATGAAACAACAGTTACATAAGAGAAACGCTACGTTGTGGTTCCTATGCATGTCGCCCGCCTGAGCTCTGCATGCAGGTAATCCGCTCTGAAGCCCTTAGCAGGGGTAATTAAAGCACGCATGTATACCATTCGAAAAAACAACTGCAAATAAGGTGCACCATTCCGGGGTCGACCCTCTCCTAGGCGGTAGTAATGACAGGTTAAGATGTTTTCTTCTAATAAAACGTAAAGTGTCAGCGGTAGCGGAAGGTTTGGGGTGATGCTGCAGGACCACACGCAGAGTTTCCAAATGTCGCTCGTAAATTGGGGATGATAGGTGCCAGGCATTCCTCAGGTCATTCAGGGGCAATCGAAATGCAGCATACGATGGGAAGGTCATGACTTCGGAGAGGTACAGCTACCAGGAGAACGTTTTAGACTATGCCAGTGACGTTACACGCAACACGATTTTCCACTTAGACAGCTTGGAACTTAACTCCAATTGGTGTACAACTGATTGAAGTATTGATCGCATCGTACAGTCACGCAACGTGCGCTGACATTGCCAAACAAAATTTTACTCAACAATATCCGCGAGAACCAAAATAAGAGGCATCCTGATGTTCAGCCAAGCAATGTCAAAACGGCATAATGTCTCAACGTCGTAACGTTTTCAGGCAGATAGATGCTTGAGCAGGTTCAACCATAGCTAAAAACATCAATGCCATAGTACAGAATGCAGACATTTCTTTTTTAAAAAGAGCGTGCATGCCCGGTGGCGGCAACTGGGTGCTTACATTGCAGGAGCTACCAAAGCTTTCTCTACATACTCTGACGCAATACTTCATCAAAGTATTCAGTATCATGCTATTATGATAGTATCTTGATATCTTGACACTATATGTTACTAATAAATTGATTGGGCCAATAACCGTTTATTATGTTCCAGTATGTGCCAACACAAACTTCGTGTATTAAGGACCCATAATAAGCGCATATTTAAGTATTGTGGTTAAATCAGGCAATTTGCAGGAGCAACCTGAAATTAACGCTAGAGAGGGGTTTGGACGGCTGAGCGAGAGATAATAATAATATCTGGGGTTTAACGTCCCAAAACCACGATATGATTATGAGAGACGCCGTAGTGGAGGGCTCCGGTAATTTCGACCACCTGGGGTCCTTTAACGTGCACCTAAATCTAAGTACACGGGCCTCAAACATTTTCGCCTCCATCGAAAATGCAGCCGCCGCGGCCGGGATTCAATCCCGCGACCTTCGGGTCAGCAGTCGAGCGCCATAACCACTAGACCACCGTGGCGGGGGTGAGCGAGAGAGAGAGAGAAAGAGAGTGAGGGAGCCCTTCGTCTTACAGTGATCTCAAAATGAAGCTGACAACGAATAAATGCAGAAGAAAGGTAAAAGTAACGATTAGCTTGCCGAAATATGCTGCCGTCACATTTCAAAAGAGATGTTCATAATATTCATTATTTGATGGAGTCAACGAAGGTATTCGGCTCGAGGCCTGATAGTGAATACAGGAGATTACGCCTTCGCAACAGCCTCTAGACGTAGCACACATGAGCCCGAGGCAGCCGCTAGACCTGCGTCACTGGTAGCAGTATACTCCACGCGGCAGCTGCCAATACGGGGGGAACACCTGAACTCTGTACGCTAAGACGTTTCTTTTTCCTTTTCGGGTGTATACTTATACGTGCTGTTGGTCGCCGAGGGGCGTGCGAGCGATTTGGCGACGCAATTCCGCGGCTTGCGCGAACGTCATTCGGACAAATTGGTGGCGCGTAATGAGCCCAAAGCGCGATCGAAGCGAACTGCGCGAAAGCCGAGTGCGCGCTGCTATTACAAGACCGGGCGGCGATGGCTCGAGTGTCGCTATAGCAGCGTGTGTACACGTCATGGCTGGCGTTCTGTGCGGGCATTGACTGCACTGTTGCGTCACATGCGACAGTCTGGGAAACCACATGTACGTATGTGATGCAAGACACGTTCCTATGTGGCTGATCGTGTTGCTGTGCAAGAGATGCGGAGGGAACACGAGGAAAGTAAAGCGGGGAGGTTTACCGGAAATGTTTGCTGTCCAACTTAGGAGATATGGATGAGAGAATAGAAAGGTACACACAGAGAAAGCTATCTCGATACGTGTACGCGTTGCTGTGGAGTGTCACGCCGAGAGCAGGATGTCACATATTCGGCCAGGCATACCGATGTGCACTGGCAGGCAGCTCAAAACACTCAAAGACTCGATGTTTAAACGGCCTATAGATGTGGGGAAATTGCGTTGATTGATGGTCTTCATGGCTCCAAGAGAGAGAGAGCGAGCGAGGTCGTAAATAAGAAGACGGTACATTCGCCAGGCCAACGCTGGCAGGCTCTGCCCGGCTGGCCACCTTGCACTGGGAAAGGAGAAAGGAGACTGAAGTAGGGTGAGGAGAAGAGAAGTCCATACTTTCCACACAGACACACCCTCGCAAAAACCATCATTCAGTTTATCACAAAGTATCACGTGTATATAGACTTGGGAATCTCAAGAACCACGTACGGCAACGCTTTCGTGGTCGTTGCACGTCGGCTCAAAGCACAGGCGACATTCGAGAGACGCCGCAGGGAATTAAGACTCTCGATTACTTCTGACTATCAATGGGGTGTTCAAAATATGATCGCGAATCACGGCACCAGGTATGTTTTTTATCCTGTCCCCCTCGAAACTGAACCGTCACAGCTTGTGAGCACGGAAGAGCACGTACGCGCCCTGTGCCTATATAAACGTTCATGCATTAACCGATAGCGTTGCTGGTTCTACGTTAAAAAAAAAAATATGAAGCCACATTCACACAACTAAGACAATACGTCATACCATATAACACGAAAGGTAAACCTGCGCCTGCGCTACAACAGTCTCGAGTACGAACGGTTCTCGTATACGTTTGGCGCGATGCATGCCCGTAAATAAACTACAGAAACCAAGGGAAGCAAATGTCATATATGCCGACTGGCTATGTTTGTAACACGAACGTGTTTGATTTTGCTGGGAAATGAGAACATGTACTGTTTTAGCTTTACATATATGGATAGACAGATTTGTATCTCTCACGGCATCACTGTAATAGGAGAGCCACTGACTGGCCCTAAGGGGAGCTCGCTGCTCCGTGATGGCTCTTTCGTTGCTTCATTCATGTGTGGTTATTCGCATGGTTTGCCCTCGTTCTATCAGAGGCGTTTTCTTGCTGGGCGTTCGTCATGAGAGCTAACTGCGATGGAAGTTGCAAGTCAATTAGTCTCCTTTCGAGCCCACGGCGTCTGATGCACGACTGATGGCTTCACAAGAACCATTTGGTGCTATTATATAGGACGTGCAGTTTTGTTGCAATGATGACGTGTTGTATTCCATATATTAACTGTCTCCACGCTCTCTGATGGCTGCTTTTGGAATAACAACAGCGCACTAAAAAAAAAAATAGTAGGCGTGCATAGAGACAACACCAGCGCTGACTATAGCAACCGGAAGGTTTATTGGGAGAACGAGTTAATATACACTTCAACCACGCATGCGCCTGCAAGGCATCGGACGATACCAACTTGCCTAGTTTTCTATGCGCGCTGATGGTGTATGTACATAAGTACAGCAGAGGCAATCACTGTATCAAGGAAGCGCTATGTATATATAAGACGAATGAGCTACGAGTCACGTAGAGTGAACTTCAAACAAAAAAAAAAGATGCTTGTGTGAATTATGAATATCTATAGTATGGTCGGGTTTGCCATTGCAAAGCTTCCAACTTTTTCGATAGCCCGGTTACAACCACAGTGCACGTTTGTGGGCTTCACGACAGAGACAATATATAGTGCGCGAGCGCGTATTCAAG
Organism: Rhipicephalus sanguineus; assembly: GCF_013339695.2. Taxonomy (NCBI): domain Eukaryota; kingdom Metazoa; phylum Arthropoda; class Arachnida; order Ixodida; family Ixodidae; genus Rhipicephalus; species Rhipicephalus sanguineus. The sequence continues at coordinate 118,620,272 of NC_051181.1, forward strand.
GTGAATGTAATATCTGCACAACTCTTCGCCAGGCAGCAGCGAAACTATAGTGTGCTTGTTTCATTCGGCAGCAAAATTACCTTTTGGTATTTCACGCGCAAAAACCATGGTGTGACTATGAAGCACGCTGCAGTGGTGACGTCCTGTGTGCCCCCTGTTTATGTCGCCGTTTCTTAGCGTTCGTTTGTTTCGCATAAAGTATCGACCAACTCGCCCAAACACATGTGTTGCTAAGCTAGATTTGACAGCCCTCGCCCCCATCGAAATGCAGCCGCCGTCGTTTGGAATCGAACCCGCGACCTTGCGCTTAGCAGCGCACCCATAAGTCAACGGCAGGATTGGGCGCATCCTTGTCGGCGTTGTGCACGGATACAACACGTGCGCTAAAGCGCAGGCACCCTAATTACTGCACAAGTTAGGGTATGCAGCCGGGCGTGTTGGTACAGATCCATAAGCCCTCACGAGGAAGTAGCCGCAGTACAAGCTTGTTCCAGCCGGCAACAACATTCAAGCCCTGAATCTTTTAGCCAATTTGGGGCGGTTAGCGATCATTAGCTAACAACCAGATTCTAACTCAAGTCTGAGCGCATACCATCACACTAATACATTGTTCTAAGAGCGCCGTGAAGGGCTCGCAGGGAGGGATCTCTGGCGGGTCCCTGTATATGTAACTGCGCCAAACGCCGTCGTGCTGCGCATAGCTCGAGGCACTTTCGCGACCCCCCGCGCCCGAGCCAGCCTGGGGCTCACAGGTCCTTCAGCCGGCGAGCGGCATACATCAATCATTGACGGTGCTGGCGCTGTATGGTCGTGAAGACACCATTACGCGGACTATACGGCGAATCGCCAGGCAGCGGCTGTATATATATCTATGCAGGGGCTCACAGGTGGCGAACACCGCCTAATGATTCGCGGCCGGTCCAGAATTCTCGGCGACCGCTGGCCACTTTGGCCGCCATGCGTTAAAGGTCATTCGCTGCCCCACCCGTGCGGAAACTCTGTGTCGGGTGATTGAGGAGTGGACGCACAAAAGACAAGAAGACGACCGCTTCGGGGGACGAGAAGAAGGTTAAGCGGTCACCGCGCCCTCGGAGCCAGTGCCACGTTGATGTACACAAGAGCAGAGACGAATCGAAAAAAAAAACAAAAAAAAAAGAAAGAGGCAGTTCAGAAAAGAGAAACGATCACATCTCTTTGCTGGAATGTTTCGCAACAATGCTCGGGCTGCACAGGCAATGGGTTGGGCGAGCGAAGTTCGCAGGTATTTCTCAGTATCTGCTGCAGTTTCACAGAAGTGTTAACATATTGACGAGAAAAATATGGGGAATTAAGAAAGATAAGGGGGCACGATGAAATTATGGAAGCTAACCAGGACTAACTTGGCTTGGCTGCTGCGTACGCCGAGGACAGGTGGAAATCAGTGACAAAACGGTGGAGCTGATAGGCAGCATTAGTTCAGCAGGGCACATGTGGTCACAGCCTGTGGCTCAGGCCAGTCGGCTTGAACTTTCGATACAGCGACATTTCATCTTTCTATGTATTAGCTGGCCAAAGACCTAACCGATGGTGCACAAAGGTGCCGATGTGCAAGCGCTGCTTGCACATTGGCACCTTTCAACACTATAAAGGGTGAACTGATAGACATCTTAAGCAGCAAATTCAGAGAACGTCATACGTTGTTAATTACTCAAACACAATACACTATTGAGGGACTGATAAACGGATTTCTTTAGGTGAATGCTTCCTACATATGTTCAGGAATATTGCGTTAAATCGATGTAATATTGAGCACGCCAGAGTGGCCACACTTTTGCCGAACGTGGTGGATCTATATATGTTCATTACCGAACAGCAGTGACAAAATATACACAGATTCTGCATCATTAAATTTTAACGAAGATCCGGAGTCATATCCTGCAGATGAACCACTTTCGATGACATCGGCCTTGGTGCACTTCCATTCGCCAATCTAGAGGAAACCAGTGTGACGGAAGGAGGGGTACACTTCTCATACTATTGCCTTACTTGCACGGCGCAAGTAAGTCCGTCGCTGCGATGCATGTTGCGTCGCGGTCGACGCAGAATATACGTCACACAAAAGGCGAAAGTATCGCCGGTAGTGAGTCCATATGCGGCTTCCGTGTAACTTCCCTTTCCCAGTAGCTCATACTGCACGCCGTTCACCGTCCCATGGCAACGCAAGACCACCTACATGCTTTATTCCGTTCCAGCCGTCATCCCACCGCCCGCCTACCTAGCCATTTCGCGTACACACAAAGGCGTGTGCTGGCGCACCACGCATGACGTCTTTCGGGGCTGTGTATATTGCAGCAACTAGGGGTCTCTCTTCACTCTCACCGGCGGGTGTACGAACGAAATGCTGCAGAGACAGAAAGACGAGGGAAGGAGAGAGAGAGAGAGAGATCCAGCGCTTTCACTCGCGATGCCTCCTTTCCCTGCACTGCCATCATCTCCGCCACGATCGAGGAAGCGTGTAATGTATTCGATATCGCCTTTGTTCCCCACGCATAGATCTCAAGCTGCACAGCCCGGAGCGCCTGCGGGTCAACCACAGAGCGAGCCTAGCCGGGTCTCGCGCTCTGCTCTAGGTTTCCGCCACGAACCGGCAGTAAAGGAAAGAAGGTGACCGGACAATCGAGCTGTGTATACCAGCAACCTCTCGGAATCATCCCCCGACTGCATGCCGCGGGAATAACATAACGAGAGAGCCGGACAGGGCCCGGCTCCGCGTCTGTCCGTCCGTATGCTCGTAAGGCCTGACTGTCCGTCCGTACTTCTCTCTCTCTCTCTCCTTCTCATCCGATTGTCCCTCTCCCCTACCCGACCCTTCTCTTCTAGTCTGCATCCTTGTGGCTAAAGCACGGCAGAACGGCGACTCCGTGTCTGCGGAGGTACATACGTACCCACGCTCCTTCGCGTTGGGCTTCAGCCGAAGTAGGCAGGTAGAAAACAAAGCAATCCATCAATCGCCGTCACGACTGCGCGTAGTGGGAGAGAAGAGAGAGAAATGAAAAGAAGAGAGCCCGCTGCGGGCGCCTTCCCAGCGTCCACGTAGGTTGGAATAGGAACTAAGAGAGAAGCGCCAGGAATCAGGGTGCGCGTATAGGAATCACTCGGAGATAACTGCAGCGGCGCCCAGTTATGGCGGGCAAAGGAAGGAATCGGTCCGTGTGTATGGATTTGGGTTTATCTTTTTTTTTCTCTCTCTTTCTTTCACGTCGCCGGCATCTTCTGCTCGTGTGTGCGAGTCTGCAGGCCTCTGAAAGCCAGCGGGAGAATACGATGAGGCCAGGCAAAAAGAAGGGCATTCCTAATTGCCCGCCACCCGCTGCCATCTTCGTCTGCGGCCCTTCTCTTCATGTCTGCGCGGAGCCGCGCCGGTCGCCATCGATTATTCGTCTCGTCTCAGCCTTCTTATTCGTGCCAGTGCCCGTTCCCTCGTGTCTGTCTTACTCGGTCTCGCGAAACTTCATGCTACGGCGTTGTATCGTATGCAAGACGGCTGGCTGAACGCGAAGCAGCGGAACTTATTATCCTCCCTGTTTCACCTTGTTTCCTCCACGTGTAATAATACCCACACGTGCACGCGCAATTGCGAACGTTCGTTTCGTGCACTTTCTTCGTGAGAAACAATGAAACAAATCGGCAGAGACCGACGACTCCTTCGACTATGAGCTCACGTCGATAAGGCTTGTTGCCAGAGTGGATAATATCCATGTCAGATTAAAACTTCCTTGTCATGAGCACATTTAACGCCTGATTCGTCCGCCGCAGTGTTGGCTGCTGCGTTTTTTTAAATGTATGTGCAGGTGCCGCTATACATTCTCAGGTTCAGTGTGGCGCACCAACCATTGCAATAACTGCAATACTCGAATGCTTCGCGAAAGCTTCAGTGCCTACGTACAGTACGCACGTCCGTTTGCCAACTGCACATTGCCACTGGTGGGGGTAGATAGAGCCCCGATGGCGAGCAAAGCTTTAGTTTGTCTTCGTCATGCGACGGCAGGATAGTTGAGGTTGAGAAAGTATAGACTCGATGACGACATTGAGCACAATAAGAGGCAAGTACTGATGGGAAGCTTCAGCCTCTTGTATCAGAGCTTATATACTACTTGTTGCTAGACGAAAGTCTGCGTAACCGCAATACGCAAAGCTCCAATCTTGGCCTTTGGTACTCGTTTGACAAGTTGCACAGACGTGCACTTTGACTCCTGACAACCCTGTTATTCAAAGCACATAAACTAATGAATAAATCCGCGTTCATCACAGCATTGTTTTCCAACGTTATTGCGATTTCCTTTTCACGCCACTCTCTCGTTTTTCTTTTTTTTATCTCCCTCTACATTATACCGAGGACGCTGTTTTCTGACTTGGCCTCTTCTGGTCACCTTTTGTCATTACATGCCGCAAAATTATTTCATCGCGAAGCAGCCTGTACTATATAGAATGCGATGAAGTCTAATTGAATCATCATGACGCATGCGCTTTACAGTCGACGAACTTTTGGCACATCGAGCATGAGCGCACACGTCTGCGATGCGCGCACAAGCGCCGTCAACGCAGTGAGAGCGCAGTGGGACCGGCGTTTCCCTACAGCTTTTTGTAATTATAATATCCGAGCTCGACCTTCTCGTAGACATGTGCAAAGCGAGTTGGCAATCGCACTCGTGGACGGAGTCATTTATACGTTTCAAGCTGCGAAAGGAACCCAATTAGAAGGCCATCCACACTTTATCCCACGGCTGGAGAGTTCTGTCGTCTATCGTGTGTGTGTGTGTGTGTGTGTGTGTGTGTGTGTGTGTGTGTGTGTGTGTGTGTGTGTGTGTGTGTGTGTGTGTGTGTGTGTGTGTGTGTGTGTGTGTGTGTGTGTGTGTGTGTGTGTGTGTGTGTGTGTGTGTGTGTGTATATATATATATATATATATATATATATATATATATATATATATATATATATATATATATATATATATATATATATATATATATATATATATATATATATATACTATTATACGATACGGTCTCGGTGTAACATAAAGGCTGCGACTCAATAATGCGTCTTTATGTTACTTCACACTGCCATGAAAAGAAAAGACATAAGATTGCTTGAGGCATCCTGGAATTGACTCACATTTGGGCATCGCGATCGTGTCTGTATATGTTGAGATGACATATTTAAACGCGAGCTAACATTAGCTCAGAGCTCACAGTAATGCAACAATCAGTGCAGTGTCTCAGCTACAAATATCAACGGACCAACAGCACGCTGCGTAACCGGGAGTGAAGAGACGTAATCGATGCTGAGCAAAAGGAAAGAAGATACCTATAGGGCAAAAGGATTTTGCCGTAACAAACAAACCAATTCAGTGGGGTGGAAGGTGTAAATTAGGAAATAAAGACCTGCTGCTGGAAGCCTGGCAGAAACGTGATTAGCCTAAAAAAGCAGCGGGGCCAAAGACGAAAATGGCACTGGCGTGCGGACCTGTTTTGTCCTCATTTGGTGCGCCCGCAAGTAGAGTTAATTCGAATGTTGTAACGTGTGTCGGATTATATGTATCCTGGTTTTAGGGCGATTCGCTGTAGCAAACCCGACAGCCTAATGAGCGAGTCGCACAGAAAGAACCGCGTCGAGAAAATAAAGCTAATGTACGAGGAAGGAGTTTGTAGTGACGCAGACGCCACCTCCCAGGCAGCATCGGTTGCCATCACGTGGCTGGGCTCTTGCTTGCGCCATGTTTATTCGCGTATAAGAACCGCATCGTTTTGCCCCATTTATCTTGACAGTGGGCGGTTCTGTGTGTGTACCGACTAAAACAGCGGGCATATACATATACGCATCATGTGCATAATAATTGAATTAATGCAGTGGTTGCGATAACACAGTGATGGACAGAATAACGCAAATATTAACCCCCCCCCCCTACTTTTTTTTTATTGACAAAGTACACACTTATCCCAAGATTCGGAGTCAGTGGTCAAGTTCCGCATCATTTTCAGCACTACTGCATGATTTCACGGCTTATGTACAATTCATTTTATTTCATTTCATTTTAATTCCGTCTTAATAGAGACAGAGACGAGGTCCTATAGACAAGGACCAATTTACTCCTCAAAATTGGTTGTCCCCATTTCCGTTTATGTCGTCAGATATTCCAGCATGCAGTTTTAATAAACATTTTAGCAAATAGGTGTTTCAACCACATCAACTCGTGCAGACCTTTTCAAATTTCTAAATTCAAAATTGGGGGTAGAGAAAGTGGAATTGGGAGGTCAGATCTTATACCCGAGGGCGGGCGTCTTACACGAGTAAATGCGGTACAAGCCCGCGAGGCAGCCAGCTTATGTACAGCATCAGTTGTTGTTCGAGCTAGTCGGCGCGCGCTTCGTATCTTCACCGTCGTCGTCGTCACCTCCTCGGAGGTGGCATTCTCAGCGGCGCCATTCGCGCCGCTGTTGTGGGTAGCGGTGTACCAGTCCTGTATAGCCGGGCCAAGACGTGTAATTAAAGGCGGCCTACCTGTATACTATAGCGCGACTGCCAGCACATCGACGAGAAGAATCACCGCAGTCGGCGCTGTTGGGATCGAGCGCTCAATGCAGCTTCGCGACTCTCTGCCGCGGAAACCGAGCCAGCGCAGCCACGAAGCGCCCGGGGACACGCATTTCTCTGGCACGGTTCTTTATTGCGTGTTCGTTTTCTTTTCTCTCTGCGTCTATGGAGACGTCCTGTGCGTATGTGCGCGATAGAAGTGTGCCGGCGACGCGCCGGGAAAGAAGAACCGAGGTTTCGCGAGGAGCTGGAGGCTTCAGAGACGACTATAGTTCGGAAGCCCTGATGCTGACAGAGATGTGCATTTTGGAGAAAAAGAAGAAAGTAGTTTTGTGTTGTTCCGCTATACATCGTCTCCCGCGGAGAGAGAGAGAGGAGGAATAGGAAAGGCTGGGAGGTCAGCCAGACGCGCATCCGGTTTGCTACCCTGCACTGGGGCAAACAAAATAGGGGCGAAAAGGAAGGAAAGCAGAGAAAACGAATAAGAATAATATATATATATATATATATATATATATATATATATATATATATATATATATATATATATATATCCTCGATTCTAGAACGAGCAACAATGTGTGTCAAAGTGAAGAAAAGCTGGTGTTCTTTAACGTGCACTGACATCGCAGAGTACACGGGCCTCTAGCATTTCGCCTCCATCGAAATGCGACCGCCGCGGCTGTGATCGAACCCGCGACTTTCGGGTCAGAGAGAAAACAGAGTATCGCGACATCCAAGAGTGCACATATGTACTGACACCGCAGTTAGTCGCTGATGCCTGCAAAGGTCCGTTTCTGCGCTTGAGCTATGTTGAGAGATACTGGTATTACGTATACTTCAAGTATTCTACTTGTCTATTTCACGTTATCACTGAAGGCAACGAAATAAGCAACGGTAAAGTCGAACCTCTCTTCAACGAAATGATCTGTCTAACGAATGGTTTTCCGTGTCCTCACTGCATTGCGAACATCACGGTGCACGACTTCGACAACGAAGCGACCTGTAAAACGAAGTATCTCGAACGCACCGAGCACCGAGATATGAAGGTGTTGCATTGTAAATACATCAATAATAAAAAAAAGTGACAGTGGCAGTTATAAAGATTATGCCGCGCTTCGGAGATTTTACTGAACGTCTAACCGAATGTTGTCTTCAGACGCAGAAATCGTGAATTATTGGTGCAAGAGTTCCTCACGTTCACGATGGATGACAGGTTCCAGTGCAAAGTTCACCTCACGTTGCGTCAACCTCGTAGACCACAGGCACGCCAGACTGAAGCACAAACACGTACACAGTACTTTTCACAACTGTTCATCTAACGTGCGTCTAAAAAAAAATGTTCGCTTGATTTGGGTTATGCGAACTTACGTAAGTGCAAGCGTATACGCCAAGGTATATACGCGAAAGTTATAGCGCGGCGTCAAGAAACTATCACTACATTCCGCGTGCTTATAGGTCGTACATAAAGTAGCGCTTCAAGCCGCCGTCGAAGCCGCAAGTAGACACAAAAAGAGCCGCGGTTTGGCAAGCTCACAGAGCTACTTCTATAGTACTATATAGCATTCGTATACACATATATAGGGGCGAAGAGAGGAACAATAATGAGTACAGGATACTGCGTCTCTTGCATAGTGGAACGTCTAGCACGTTGTTCCAGATTAGCATAAGTCGAAGAATGATTCAATTTTCTGTCTCCCCTTACCCTTTCCCACGGCGCAGAGTAGAAAACCGGATATTTATCTTCTGGTTAAGATCCCTGCCTTTCCACATTACATTTCTCTCTGTATCTCAGTGAGACAGACACAAAATGGATTCACCGCCACATTCTACGCCTGTGCTTGAATTGATATATTTCATTTTTCTCTACTGAAAATTATTTCTTTAGTCCCTTTGGTGAAGACGTATTGTCTATAAAAGATATGAAAGCAGCCGCCACGGTTTCCCGGGCGGGAACCTGGCATGCTCGCGGCCACAAAGCGCAGTCTTCAAGAAGCCGAGCGAAACCGCGATCGGCTTGAGCGCCGCCAGCAGTTCCACAATGCCGAAAGGGAAATAGCAAATAAGTAAAACACGCGATTTTTTTTTTCTATTTCTCTCTCTCTCTCTCTACGTATAGCGCCATTATGAAAAAGGAGGGAGCAACCCTGAAGGACAATGCGGAGATCGATAGAGCGGCCTTCCGGGAATCTCAATCTTCCCTGCACCGCACGAGCGCTTTTCTCGGACACCACTGCGCCTGGGGCCCGCGCGCGGTTTTGTTTCTCAATCAGATTGGTTCGAAGTCGGCGCGGGAAGCGGCGACGGCGGCTGTGGTGGGAAAGCACATATATCCTCGATTCCAGAACGAGCAACAATGTGTGTCAGAGAGAAGAAAAGAAAAAAAAAAAGAACCCGCTTCTTCCTTTAAGCGTAATTACCGGGTTTTGTTACACCGCTTCCGGGTCGCCGCACTGAACTGATTACGTGCCCCCTTCTGTGGTGTTCGGAAAAAACTGCGTTTTCTTGAACCAGAATGATGCCGAAACTTCGTGAATAGCTTTAGTGTGTGCGTTTGCGTGGGTGCTTGATTCGTTTATGCACTTGTGCCATATACTCTGCGTTTAAGAAAACGGAAATATGGGCGAGTTTGTAAGAATGCATCATCGAGCAGGTAGCACAAAAAATACGTTGACACAAGCCAGGAACATAAACACGAGAAGTAGCGCTCGTCTCGTGTTCGTGTTCCTGGGTTGTGTCAACGTATTTTTTGCGCTACCATGGTCTATGATACCACTCTGCGTTGTATACATCATATTGTTCTTGTTATGAAAAAGGCGATCTTCGTGCGCAAGTGTGGTGTCTTATACGCCTTTTTTCGTCAATGTTTGGCGTATACATGTACTGTCTGATATTCACGTACATGAACAGGTGGCATATTCATAAAGCGTGCTGCCGATGTGCACGTGTAACGCGTAATGCAGTAATACTCTATTTCTGACCTGACACCTTCAGTGTGTAGCGTGCCACCAGCGAGGTTAACATCTCCGGCTATATTTGTGCGAGCGTCTCTGTCGCTGTCACACTTTTCCGCGAGACACCGGTATCAGCCGAGCTCTTTATGTGCGTTGAGCTTTGTAAGTTCTGTATGCATCATTTCATTGCCACTGCAGTCACATGCATGGAGTAACGTTCGCTCGTATGCGTATAGCCGTGCCGCGATGCTAACTCCTCCATTTCTATTGAAAAGTCTCCTTCTTTCAGAAATTGTATTTTTCCCACTTGTATAAAACTTCCAAGGCCCCACGAACATGATACTCCCTCTATTCGTTCCTTTTCGCCCTTTCCGTGCCATTGTATTTGTCGAAATCAAACCTTAGTCAAAGAGGTCTTCATCCCCAGTCCGACTGTCGCAGAACTTCAGCGCAAGCTTGTGATGTGATTAACTGGGCAGTTTAAACCGCAGAGTGAAATAACTTCAGACAATTGTGCAAAGAACACCTGCCGCGAGCACCTATAGTAAGTTTTGTCCATACCGAAGTGGTGTGGCCAAGTTGGAGTAAAAGTTCAGATTATTATTTCAAGGCCCCTGGTTAGGCCTTGTTACTGTGGGTGGCTGTAGACAGCGCCATTGCATATTTCCGCTCTCTCTCTCTCCCCCTCCCTCTTTCTCTCTCGCTGCACACCGATCCTTACTGGGCCTGGGCATTGATGCTTAGATCTCAGAAACCGCCCACTCGAAAACTTGTTGCATGATGGACAAATGAAGCTATCCTTTAGTCAGCGACCAAGATATGATTCAGAGCTCATTATGAGTCAGAACAAACAAACAAACAAACAAACAAACAAACAAACAAACAAACAAACAAACAAACAAACAAACAAACAAACAAACAAACAAACAGACAAACAAAAGATAATGAAGGAGGAAATGACAAGGAGGAAATGAAGGGAGGAGTTCCCTTAATAAGCGAAATATACCACGCTCGCAGCGATCACGACGCAGCCAGACTGAGTCTGAGAGGCGTGCACTCGATCCGCGTGCACTGCCTCGCTCACCAAATTGCAGTGCGCACGCATAAATGCGCGCACGGGCGTGCGCGCGCATACTTTTATACCCCGCAGTTGTAGATAAGTGCACCGCGTTACCGTATACGTGCCTGCGAGTCGACACCATCCACCACCAGCCGGCGCCGCCAGTCAGAACCGCGCGTGGCGCCTCTAGCGGGCACTCGCCGGCCACTTCACTCAAAGCCACGGAGACGGCAAGCCGGGGCGCCGCGGCTAATTAGGACCACGCCGCAGCGAGCATGCACAAAACACACGCACAAAGGGAGAAACACTTGGTTTTCGGGCGAAGCAGCGAGCACTCCGCAACTGTTGCCGGCGTCCAGAAAAAGGCTAGGCTTTTCCACCACCCACCCCGTCTTTTTCTTTCTTTCTCCGCCGCTAATGAAGATGAATGCGTCCGCGATGACTCTAGGACTGGTCTTCACCGTCGCGCCGTGCCGCCGCCGCCTCTGTGGCCGGCAGGTCTTGTTTGAGTTGAAGTGCAGCGCGCGTCCGCCTCGCCACCTTCCTCCCCCCCCCCCCCCCCCCCCCCCCCCAAACTTCACCCTTTCTTTTCATTTCTTATGTACGGCTGTCCCTTTTCCTCTTCTCCACTGTCGTTTGGCTCCATCTCCAAGAGGCCTTAGCAACAAACAAAGCGAGAGAGAAAACCGACGAAAGAAATAAAGGTAATGAGGGCTGCAGCCGCGGCGTCGGCTGTAAACAAAAGGACGAGGAAGCACGAATCGCAATAATCGTCGCGAGCACAGCTCGCGGCTGAATGCAACGTAGGCGGAAGTGGGCAGCTTTTATATAGGAGCGCGAGTTAAATGTGCCACAATGACGGCGACCGAGAGAATACACGTCGCACTGCTTTGTTATACACGTCGCGTGTTCGTGGTTCGAAAAATTGGGAGGGGTTCGAACTATGTATCAACCGCTTCGAGCGCGGCTTATTGAGTATACGCTGGTTCCACGATGTGTATAGACCTCGTTCCGCGAGCGGTTTCGTGCAGCTCTGCAGCGGTGTTCGCACGCCTCACTACGTATACAGGCAGGGGTAGCGCCGATCGGTCAAGAAACGACGTTTACGCCGATCTCTCCTCATTTCGGTTGCTTTTCGAAGAAGCGAAATCTTCATATGAAGGCTGTCTTGAGATAGCGAGCGCATGTAAGAGACGCAGAGATGTTAGTTAAGGTAACGAGAAAGAAAATTTATCGTCGAGTAGCTAAGCTACTCTGAGCTACCCTGCACAGTGTAAAAGGCGAGAAGATAAAAAAAAGAGGAGAGTACAAGAAAAGAATGCAGTGCAGACAAGTCAGTGGCGAGAGAGAGTGAGAGAGAACTCCTTATTGAATACACAGAATCCTGCCGGTGCACTCGTAAGCACCTGCATGGACTGGACTGGACAAAACTTAATTGAGAACCTGCACATGCTATATACTCTGCATATACAGCGAATTGGAATAGGTGACAGAAAGGCCCCAGAAGCAGAAGGGCATGAGAGGAAAGAAAAGGCAGGAAAATGTGTGGTCGCGGTGCTCACAGTGGCACAAGTTTGGCGACTGTGACATATGTAGGCTTACGGATAGCAAGCAGCGTTCTGTAGTCTATCACAGATCATTTAGGTAGATTGTCTTGCTATTGAGAGAAAACTCGGTAGTTTAGCTAACTTGACACTTCCACAAAGGTAGAAACAGCGTTGGGCGAGTTGGGGCATGGTTCCGTGCACAAAAACGCCGTTACATGAAGCCGAGAAGGGCTAAGTTGCGGAAGCGCATTTTCGTCGGCTGGTTGACACGCGTTCTCATGAAATAAAGCATCGTGCGTATGGCGTAGTCATATGCTCGTTTCTTTTTCAGTTTTCCCATTCTACTCTTTCACATCGTCCTGCTCAGAATCACGTGCTTTTTCCACTTTTTTTCGCTATTCCGACGCTTGATACATTCCAGCATTAAAAAAAAAATCTACATCAACTGCATACGTATGCACCCACTGTAAGCCTTCCAATCCAGTCCTTGTAAATTATTATTCTTATGGTTCCTGCATGTTTCGCATCTCACCAAGACACGTGTAGTGCGTGGAGGGCGTACCTTCGACAGATCAGAACTCATCAAAGCTGGAAGATTTGTCGTCGTCACAGTGCAAAGCATTGCATTTAGAAATCCCAGGAACAAGGTTAATCAAAATATGCCATTACTCCTATACGAGCAGCTCGCAGACATACTCATATGCTTTATAAATACTGTACGACCTTACATGTGCGAAAAAGTTTACGGATAAATAAGAATATAGTTAAACATTATGCTTTCTAAGCTCACGCGCAGCGTACGGCGAAGCCTAATTACACTGCATGGGAATGAACTATACGTTCTTCAAACTTACTTTGTTGCTTCTACAAATATTACACGGAACTATATACATGCTTCGGCAAACAGAATGAATTGTAGGCCGCTCTGCTGCGAGGGCTTGCTTCCGCTCACGAATTGCCCCCGCTCGTGAACACCAATTCAATCTTGTTCGCGTTATAATTAAAGAGCTCCTCCGGACCGTGTTTTCTCTCCTGCATGCTCTGCTTTATCTTTTTCTATCTGCCTTTCGTTTGTTCGTTTTCCGCAAGGCAAATGAAGACAGGAAAGATATATCGTTCTCGCCAGCCTATCTCATATATCACGTGCCGCTCGCTTCGTGTCGCTTCCTTTTTTTTCTTCCCGATATTAGCCTTGATTTGGAATGCCTAATGGTCGCTACATTGCCTAAACAGTTATACTAATTTCTTTTATTCATTCATTCTGTTCGCTCGCCATTTCTTTTATTTTATGTACGCGGCGCGCCGAGATTTCAGAGATTCATTCGTTTCGAGATTCGTTGCCGAAAATCGGCGCTGACAGTTCTCGTTCCAACTTTTTATGTGTTTATTTATTACTTCCTTTCTATCCCGTGGTCCCTTCGCCTATACACGTTGTTCTTCTGTTGTTTTCGTTTGTTTCGTGCTGCGTCCTCTCGCCCACTTCCTCACCACAATTCCAATGCTACCGTTTTCACTGTTTAATTATTATTTATTAAATGCTTCCAGAACCACTGTGCGCTCTGTACTAACGGTCGAGTGGATCCCACCGAATTCGTGCTTCTGTTCGTCGCTGGAAGTATATAACGTCGCTTCGATCAACTGGTGCTCGTAGCAGTTACTATAGTCGCTGTAATGATTTCGTGTAATGAAGTATACGAGCGTTTGAAGGTGTGCCTACAGCGGTGTAATGATTGTATGCACTGTAATAACCCAGGGAGTAGTTCAGGCGACCGCGCGCAGCGCGTACGTATTGCTATGAGCACTCATCTCCCATATCCACATGCAGTAAAAAATAAGGCATTTATTAGAGTGAAGCTCTTTGTTGAACACGCTATGCCCATTACTGTTCTATAAACATTTTGGGCTCCTTGAGAACGGTTGTACTTAAGTAAAGCTTGCGTTCGACGGAAAATGTTTGATTTTCTCATCTCAAAAATGTTCGCTTAGTAGTAGGTATACCACTCTTATTTGGTTCTGATTTAAGCTCTCTTCGTAGCTTTTGTAACGGTGAGTACAACAAAAAAAACAATTCTTAGCCTGGTTGCTCAAATGTGAGTAACAATGAATGAATGAATGAATGAATGAATGAATGAATGAATGAATGAATGAATGAATGAATGAATGAATGAATGAACGAACGAACGAGTGAGCGAGCGCTTTTGAAAGACGAGCGCTCTGGCCCTTTTTTTTTTAAAGTAAGGGAAGTTGTAACAAGTGACATGCTTTCTGCGGAAATGCCGAGCCATAAGAAGGGACGTGTTGACAGTTACGTTGCACCGGCCCTTCAATAACAACGACAATGAATTGCTGCTTTAGCGAAGGAGGACGACGGGGAGGCGAGACGAACACGTACCATTAACATATACTATTGTCGTTTGCGTAACGACTACTGTCTAACGTCGCACTTAGCTCAGCGACTGGCGCTAAGCGGGAGGCGTACACACGGCCGGCGTTCTTAACAGCAGGCAACGCGCGTGACTCCGCCTATATATGAACTCGAAAAGACGCAATCGCAAGACAGCGAATACTATGAGCTTCTCGTCGAGTGAACGGCCGGTGCGTGCCCAGCGCGCGTAATGCCAGTGATCCTCCCGCCTACGGAAAGAAGGCCGGCTAAGCGAAATTCCGTGACACAGCCATGTTCTGTCCGCAGGCGCACATTCATGCACGCACGCTGACGACGCCGCGCAAGCGAGCTCCTCTTGGACAACGACGCCTTCGCAAACGCTCTTCCGGACGCCACTGGGTTGCCACTGGGCTGGGCGTCGTTTGTCCGCGCTCTGTACAAAAGTCATCATTACGCGCACACATCAGTTTGTCCCGCCTTTTCTTGTGCAAAGACGCAGCGTGTTGCTCGACGCGTGACAGTATACACACACCCGCGTATGCGCGTGTGTTTGGACTTTTCCGACACGCTCTTCCAATGCAATGAAAGCTTTGCTTACATCCGCACCAGCGTATAGCGAACGTCATCAGGGTCGTAGCCAGAAATTTCTTTTCAGGGAGGGAGGGGGGGGGGGAGGAGCGGGGGTGTACAACTACTCTTCAGGCATGTGCGTGTATTTGCAAGTGCGCGTGTATATATACTAATGAAAAATTGAAAATTTGCATGGGAAAATTCGGAGGAAATTTTTAGGGCCTTAAATCCTATGCCTATATAAGCTTTTTTTCACATTTTTTCGAACATTTTCTTTATTACCACTGGGTGGAAAGGTGAGCGCGAATCGCGGTCACGAGGTATGGCGTTCAGGGGCGTAGCCACGTTAGGGCACACCGGGCCCGTGCCCCCCCCCCCCCCCCCCCGAAATTTTTTTTGCCATAGCATACAGAGCAGAAAATGACACTCGACCACATCTGCCTGCTCGTCCCCACTACAGATCAAGGAGGTGCCCCCCCCCCCGAAAAAAATTTCTGCCTACGCCCCTGATGGCGTTGTATAGAACTGTACTATAACCGAGTGAGTGGTTAATTCACGTGTGCCCGAAACCCTGCAAAAGAGAGCATGTGCCTCTTAAATTTTGATTGCATGCTCTTTACCTTGAGCAAGGTTTCGGAATGGTCACGTCAGGCTTAACGCTGCTGCTACATGCGCTGTCCTTTAGCTTTGCCTCGCCAGAGATCCAATTCCATATATCCATTCATCGGCTCATGCATGAAAGAACGTATTCCTATAGGCGAAGTTTTTGTGCGAAAAGTTCGAAAGTATTGTGCCGACTTAACCCATATATGCCCAAACTCAGAAAAAATGACAAAACAAATATTTTTTTTTTTCACAAAAAGTGTACTTGTACCCTCAAAAGAAAGCACAAGTTCTTTATTTACTGCCAGGTAAACTCGACACTGTATTTCAAGCCATCGTATACATATAGGACACTGGGCATTATGGGTGCTATGTGCGGGTCTGGTAAGCCTTGGAACATTTCACGTGCACACCGACATTGCACTTCTTCCTCTCGATGACGTCTTTCACACAAAGCACGCGTTTGCCCGGAGAAAGCGGTCGGCACGTGGCAGCATGAAAAGTAAGCAATGTCTAGGCTTGCACACGTTGAGAATGAAGCCTGCTTGATGTGCTGTATAGGTGGCGCTGGTCATCAGCTAAAGAAATAGCGATGTTAGAGTGCATCAAAGAAGCGTCCTATATGTAGGACACTGGGCATATATGGGTTAATAACATCTTTAACATACGTACTCTTCAACTTCGAAGCCATGCATGACGACGAAGACGATGCTGCAAAACAGAGCTGGCAAGAAAGCGCTGCACAACATTTAATTACGCTTAGTCACAAAAATTTATGAAAAAAATATTTGTTTCTGTTGTTCTTAGTTATTGCGTGTTCCTACGTCGTTACGCTAAAGTTCAGTTGTTCCAGCAATTAGCAGGAACGCTGCCGTTCGCACGCTATACACAAAGGTTGATAGCGATAAAGCACGCAGTGGCGTCTTTGTAAAGTTGCAAAACATTTAGCGAACTCTCTTGTTCTTGGTGCGCGGTGAAATGAGCATGAAAAGGTCACGCCACCTTAGAGCTAATCGCCGTCAACGATTAACTTGATCCAGAGAAAAACAACAGAACGTAAAGCCATGCACAAAGAAAACGACAGAGTGCGGTAAGCAACGGGATGCGTTAATGCTAATTTTCGGAAATAAATTTCGTAACATACGATCGAGGATCTGCTAAGGTTATACGACACACCGTTAAGAATCTAAGACGCCTATCCACAGAATACAAACCACTGCGCACAAAGAAAAAAAAAATAAAGAAAACGGTTAAAAAGGAATAACTCATCATAGCCATGACCTTTCTTGGAGCGTGTCGAAATCTAATCTCCTCGCTCCGGCAGTACAGGCACCCAGCTTAATTGAGCTCTGCCAAACTTCGGCGCTAATTATTCTCAAGTTATTCTCGTTCGCCTCATTAGAATACGTATCTGCAATCGCTGCAAGCACACGGCAGCGAACACATCACGCGCGTACGCGAACGTCTAAATGTCGTCCTCTCAATTAGGTGCAGTGCATGTATATAGTCCTCTACGATCGCGAGCAGCCTCGGCCAGACCTGTGTGAAAAAACTTTGGAGGCACGTACGGAATGTGTACTAGGCATTCGAGCATAACTCGCAGTATTTTTTATTATTTTATTTTCGTTATTGTTCTGTGAGGTTCGAATTCTCGTCACTATGTATGTTAATAATACGGCACAAAAATATAACAAAAATATGAGAAGTGAGAATGAAAGATATCTTTTTTTTATTGAAAAACAAGTGCGAAATATGCATAAAAAAATAGAGCTGGGTAACATTGAATAAACAGTCTAGGAAAAATGTTGCGCGATTGCAGCGATCTTTTTAAAGACTTTTTTCTAGAGCTATATAGTTTACCAACTTTCTATAACGTGATGTGTTCAGAAAATAAAAGAGCGGGGGGGGGGGGAGGCGGTGCAGGGGAAGGGAGGAAGATACAGTACTACTTAGTGCTGTACCACACGATGGTGATCATTTCTGATCAAATTCAACAGGTTTGTTTAGTAAAGATACAATTGACGATTTCGAATCAAAGTTGTCCCATGCACGAAGAATTGTGCGACGATACCTTGAGACATTACGTCGAATCTACAACTACACAAAGAATTTTATTGGGCTCTTGTAACTACGGTACAGGTGAGCGAAACCGTGTCAGGCAACATGCCGAACGACGGAGGGTTATTCTTTTGCTTTTTAAGGCGAAAGCCTACCGTCGGCGGCGTGCTGCGCCAACACGAATGACGCAAAAATCATGCCGTTATGACGTCATCATGACGTCACAAATCATGTGACATATCGTCGCTTAAGTTGGTTAAAGGTGGGCCGATCACGGAGGCAGGGCAAAATCAGGTGAAATGCAGAAAGCTGGCAATGCCTCTCATCCTAAAGTCAGTGCGAACGCACGTTAGGTGCAGAAAGCCTCCGGACGGGGGCGTGGGAAGATCAATACATCTACTAAGTAGAAAAAGAAGATTGCTTTCGAGTCGTCTTAGGCGAAAGCATGAAGATTCCTGTGAGTTTTTGTCAAACTTTTCCCATGGGTACGAAACTGAACTACATGAAGTGCCTGCGGGCGCTTCACATAGCCCATATATATACCCAAGGTAAAACGGGTACATATTGTGCGAACAAACGAAAGCATTGCTCGACTCTATTCTGATTGTATATAATGTACTTGCTTTAATCCGTTAGGAACATTAGCCCTCTAGTTCAATTTTCCTGAAGCGGCAGCCGTTGCACGAAGATATACTTTAATGTAGCCTTACCTTTATTCAGTTTCAGTCCAGTGATCTAGCTATCTGTTATCTTTTGTTACCCTTTCCTTTATATTTCAGCATTGACGCATGCACGCCATTTTATAACGTACCTGTAATTGTTCCTTTTTTTTTGGTATCAGCGACCTATCACAATATAGAACCGGTACCGTCACAATATACGAGCACCCTACTTTCTGCATAAAGCCTTCTTTTTCATGATTGTTACTGCCGTTGTCTCGTGCGAACTCCATATACCTTTGTCTAAGTCACGATAATCAGTACCAGAAACCCCTTATATCCCACAACGTTTCCCGCCACTGCACCGAACTAGCGAGTCCCAGTGCACGTCCACGCCTCGCGTGTGTACACAGACACTCGGAACGAAACGTCGTGACATTAACAATTAGGAGCGATAACAGCACAGCACACGCCCGCCCTTCCTCGGCACGCACTTCTCGATCACGGCAGCAGCAGCGCCGGCGCTCCGCACTGCACGCATCTATTTATTTACTTATTTTTCTCATACAGCCCGGCGTATACGTACGCGAAGACATCGCGAAAACAGCGTTCGGGAAAGAAACAAGAAGACGAAAGGCGAGCCCCGAATGAGCCAACGGAGCGGCGAATTAATATTCGCAATAGCGGCCGATTTAAGAAGGCAGCATGCTTGTATAACTTACGCCGCACGCCGCAGTACGTCGCCCGCTAATGACTGCGCACAGTTCGTAATGATTTGCGAGCAGGGTTAATTGATAAGACTGTATACCATCGGCGTCTCGTGCAGAACCTGATCAAGCCCTTCTGCGAGGAGGCTGTGGAAAGGAGGCGGAAAGGAAAATGAGGTGTATGCGCCTCGGAGAAATGAATAGATGTAGATCTGTGTAAACACGGGACAGGTCGGAGCGTGCCGCGCCGACATGTGTGCATGCATAACAAGCACTCGGGGGTAGCGGAACACTGCATTGTCGCGGTGTCCCCAGCAGCTTGTATGAGATAAGGAGCGCCGATGCAAGGTGACTGGGGTCGATGTAAACGACTTCGTCGCGGCGCGAGATCTCTATGAAAAACCATTAGCTGTTGGAGATGCGAACGATATGAAGGCCGTCGACGCCGAAATGTGGTGATTTTGGATGTTCCTGTTTTCATGATTTTTGTGCAAATTCCTTTGAACACCGTATATGGAACGTTCTAGCAACCTGTGATGCTGCGACGTAATTTGTTCACTCGTCGTTGCATCGATCACCGCTAGACGGCGCACGCTTTCGTTTTAACGTGGCTTCTTCTTAGTTTCGGCGTTAAGTGCTGTTCAAACACAGAGACGGCACAGAAAACGCGGAGCTCAAAATGAATGCGTAGGCTGTGCTGCCGACATTTCACGACGAACGTGTGTCGAGAGACACCCTCGCCTTACATTCCGTCAGAAGCCGCGTATTTGTTTTGCTGGTGTCTGCGAACTATGGGGGTGCGATGAAGGATGAGTGAAAATGCTGCAAGAAGCAAAGAGTGACCGTGAACCAGTTACGAGTTACAGTCACTATGGTATGTGGATCAAGTTTGCGTTCCGAAAGAACGGTTGACCGATGGGCTTAAACTTTAGGGCTCTGACAACATGGAATATGTGTACATAAGAACATGTGTATGAGAATTCTGTTTGAGGAAAGAAGGCTCAACATTGATGAAAGAACCCACCTCCCCTTTATTCGGATCTTTCCTGTCTACTTTTAATGAAGCATGGTTTCGGTATTCGGGGTGATAGCAAAATCGGCAAGCTCAAATTATGTCGTTATCAAGCACACAAATTGTATAGCTCTGCACAGACACTGCGACTTGTTCAGCCACACAAAAGAGGGAGATGCAGCAAGCTCACTTCTTGACGCAGTGACGACAGCAACATAGACGAATGAACATATCGATTGAAAACTTCAGGAAGACAGGCAAAATCATTCTATGTATGCTTGTAGCGTATAAGTAAAGGTAGGAGGTGGCAGGATGTAAGGAAGATGCAAGGTTATTACTGTGATGAATATGCAGATCCGACTACGGGGTGAATACAAAAATTTTTACGCAGAGTTTGGTTGTGTATTCGTCCGTCGCTAATTTGATGTACGAAATACGCATAGTTCACTTGCTTGGTTCACAAACGCAAGAATGAACGAGGAAAACACGTAAGTGTATACACGCACAACATCATGAGCTCCGGCTCTGTTGTGTGCATTTCTAAATATGTCATTGTTCCTTTGGCGTTATATTTGAACATGTCACTCATTGAAAATTAATCAGAAGAGACAGAGTGGAAATGCGGATAGTTTAACTAGGCTGAGCCCGGCTCGCTACCCTGCAATGAGAAAAGGGACTGAGGGATAAACAGGAGAAAAGCCAGCACTTCGCACAGGCACACGTATACTCGAAGGAGCCTCGTTTGTCCGCTGCGTCACAGACGGCTATACAGGCTGGAGCTTTTCGAGGAGCTCGGCGATGCTTTTGCGTGGTCTTAAAATATGCTCTTCTGTTAAGGGTATGTCATCGATAAGTCGCCTAATGCTGTTCGCGCGAATGCTCTTATCGCCGTATGTTCGACAACCACACAAGAGGTATATTTGAACGAAAGAGGAATTTTTCCGAGGGGCTCGTTTCTTTGTTAGACACAACCAAATGAATCCAACGGACAACTTGAGATATTTGAGTCTCTTTTACGACACAAGTGCCGCAGAAAGTTCATTACAAGCTATGAGAACCCTTTGGTGATGCTTGAAGGCAGCTGAATTAGTGCTCATCCGTAGCTCATCTAGATAGGTGTGAAACAGGTTCATGTTTTCTCACACACACACACACACACACACACACACACACACACACACACACACACACACACACACACACACACACACACACACACACACACACACACACACACACACACACACACACACACTGCGTTACCCTCTCCGCGTGCATGGGGGTAGTGGACTCGGCAAAGTATATAGGTAATCTGCCTGCTTCGCCTCCATTTTCTCCTCTCTCTCTTTTTCGTGCTTCTTTTTTTCCAGGAGTAGCTGTACCGTGGAGTGGCTGCACTTTCTCGTTGTATCATACATGCTTGCACTAAAGAAACCCGATCCGCGAAGCGCTGTCGGCGGGCTCTCACGCTCCTGCCTGAGCAAAAGAGCGCGCAATATAACCCCGTAACGACCAAAGAGGGGGGAGGGGTGGGGGGGGTGGGTCGAGGCGAAATATGCATATGAATGTCCAAAAATAGCTTGTCATCGGCCTTGCTTCCAATTTGGTGGTTGCCCGCACACTTTTGCTGCGCGCTCATGACTTCTTCGTTTCTCCGCTCAATCTCCATTTAATTACCACCGTGGGACGCTGCGAGACAACCGCGGGAAAAACACGGACCGGGTTGCGCAGTCGAACGTGCGTAAGGAACACGTTGGTTCGTGAAAATCGTGCAGTGGTGTGACGACTGCACGTACCTCGGATCAGGAAATCGATACAGCGATCACACGTGCCAGTGTGGTGAAATTTCTCGGTATCACGCGACTGTTGGAGTTGTCGGGAGTTGTCGGAAGTGCACGCGGTTTCTCTTTACTTTGATAAATGTTCTCACGAAATAATGCTTGCGTCCAGACGTCTCGAGATCGAGAAAGTGGTATTGCCGCTAAGTTTGTCAGTGTAAGGTTAGCACTTATATAATTTATTACGTGGATCTCCATATTTTAACGTGCGATTATGGCGGTGAATGTGCCGTTGAAGCCGGGCTCTATGATTTGTGACGGTCTACTATATTCTCGGGGAAAACATATGGCGCTAAAAAGACGGGGATGAAATGAAGACACGAATCGACAAACAAGTCTTCAACGGTATTCACTTCGTTTCCGTCCTTTTAACGTCACAGCTATTATCCTCGATTTATAAATTGACTAGCTCAGCCATAAGCCCTGCTTGTATTCCTTGGAGTAAGTGGTTAGGGCGGGACTCATGAACGTCGGCAACATAGATAACTCGTAGTTCTTTATTTCTTTCGTAAGCCATGAGAGTGGCGAGATCACCGCCAGTGAAACGGTGCGTCGCGAAGGTTTTTCACTTACTGATGTGGTGTGGTTAAAGTGTGCCTCATATGTTAAAGTTTGATCCGGTTGTCACCGGATGAACAGTTAAGTTCACATTTTCGTTTCGAAATTTCTCACGCCAACTTCTCGCGTGACAGGAACGCTATAGCACAACGAGATAGGCGTATACGTACAAGTATACGTATAGGGGCTCAGCGCATTTATATAGCTTTGTAGAAGTAACAACGCTGCACGCATTTAGTGAGTGAGTGAACGGAAAAGGGAGGCGAAGGGAGAGGTAAAAACCTGCAGCGCTCGCGGCCCTCGGTTGCGAAACGCGGAAAGACGTCGTAATTGTGGCTCTCGAGCTCGTCGAAGTCGCCCGAAGGCGTCTGTACAACACTTTGCATTGATCGAGAGGTAAATGTCGCGGTGGCGGCGACATCTGTCGGCTGTAAAACGAACGTAAGAAATCACCAAATAGAGGTCATTACTGAGAAAAAGACAAACAAAACAAGTGTTCTTACGATACAATTATTCTTAAGAGCATGCAGATAATGAATCTCGACGAATTCGCTGTAACAGTTGCACCAATTTCCTGTAAGGAAGGACCGCTTCCTCAAGCACCGGCACAAAGCGTATCCCTCACCGTGGGACTTGCAACGACATGGAAAACAACACAAAATTTTTTTACCGCACATATGTTCCCATTTCCTATTTCAAAACACAATGGGCCTGTACAACCTCCCCCCCCCCCCCCCCCCCCCCCCCACACACACACGATCACCTAGGATCCCTAACAAAAAAAGGGAAAAAAAAAACCTCAAGGATTATCCGACGCGATCATAAGGTATCATAGGATAAGCTGGTATACTATACCATGTATAAACGTATTTCTCCGTGTTCATTGAAGTATAACCCGTAAACGGCGCGCGCTATAGATTACACGTGGACGGAACGTGCCAGAATAAAATGCGCAACCACGAATGTACAACCACAAAACGACACGCACGTAAGTTACAGTATACACAGAGTATAACTTACGCACACAGCAATAAGTCTAGCACTGAACTCGTTCTTGTCACTCTATGAGTCGACAGAGCCTGTCGGACATAACAGGGCGTGTCCCGTCCCTCTTGAATAGAGCGCGGATTAGCGAAAGCGCGGCCATTGAAACGACCTGTACGAGGATCAGGAGCAGAAATGTATACGGATGAGGAGGCGGGGAGCTGCTGGAGGGCATGACGTATACACGTCACCGGACAAAAGAGAGCTATATCGCGAGGCGGAGGTACGATGATTGGATTCTTTGCTTCTCTTCATTCTCGTTGATTTGGTCGCTCAGTGTGTATGGACTCGCCGGCATGGGATGCATCGCTTCCTATAATCCGTCTGCCTCCGAGCAGATTATCCCGATCCGCTCGCGGCGTTCCCCCATTTCGCTATCGATACCCCGAGAGCGCTTGTATAATCTGTCCGGACAGGGCAATCGAAGTCCAGCGGAGCGAAGGCGAAAACGCGAAGTTGCGTGATCGCGCGAGAAAGCGCGTTGCGTTCGCATGAGTCGCGGCGTGTGTGGTCTCAGCGCGCGCGGTCGGTGGCATGAGTGCGTCGCGTCGCATAAAGAATAAGCTTTGGGACGGTGGACTGAGAAAGAGAGAGATTGTGTAGCGTGTGCGCAGCCGCTGTGGCGAGAAGGCCTAGCGCCCAACACATGGCAGGTCGTCACGTGACAGCTTGGCGACGAGGCACGACGTAATGATTGGCTCGCTGCGTCTCCGTGTGCGCGTGCGTGCGTGTCACTCTAGCGTGATGAAGTGACGAGACGTGCAACGACGCGCGATGACAAGGTGCGTCCGTTAACAAGGTACTCGGCTCGAGTATTTAGTTATTTTTTCTATTTCATGATAGCTGTGAAACCGCTTACTGCACGCAATGAAATCGAGGGCGCTCGTAAAAAGAAGCGACGTAAAAGACGCGCTCTTCGTAACCGCTGACATGGGTTCACACAGAGCTAACCAGCTTGAAAAACTGACCACCACTCCTCGACAAAAATAAAACGACAATAAAAGAAAGCGACATAAGGGAAAGCATAACAGTATACAGTTTTTTTTTTTAGACAATACAGATATTTTATAAAAATCCTATGACAGTAAGGCTCCTGTCGTCGCGCACGAACTCCTAGTCGAGGCGGAAATACTTTGCCGCAGTTAAAATGGCACTGTCACGACTAATTAACAAAAACTCGTTAATTAACTTTTAAATGCGAATGCATTTCTTAGTCGGGCTATAGTGCCTAGAATATATTCTAGGCACTATAGTCGGGCTATGTAAGGCATCCGGCATTGTCCGCGCGCCTCTCCGCTCTCACTCCCTCTCCCATAGCAACAGCTGCGGGCGCGCGCGCTTATCCTCGCCCCTAGCAACCGGAGCAAATGGTGCGGGCGGAGTAGCGGAGAGTGAGTGGAGAGGAGGAGCACGCTCTCGCGTGTGTGGAGAGAGTGTAGGAGAGGGTAGGTGCAGTGCTTCGCCGCTCCTTCTCTCGCCGTTCGCTCTCTCTCCTCCCTGCGCCACCGCCTCAATGCAGTGCGTTTGAAACGCGTTTGTAGCGTTTGTGCTATATTGAATTCGGTGGCAGCATCCCTGAGGTGATTACGAACGCGCGTAGGAAGCGTTCGTTGAAAGTGGCGCCCAAAAGGGAGACACTTGAGCGCGTCGATGTGCCCAGCTTTACGCCATTAAAATTACTACGCCGTGTACTCTCGGCGCAAGAAATACATTCGCATTTGAGGGCATGTGTTGAGGGCATGTGTTTGAGGGCATGTGTTTATATTACAAAGTTGTAGTGCGTGCCAATTTATGGCATACCCATTTTTTTATAAATCAGAAAAGTTGCACGTATATAGTTCGAAATATTCCCCATTGACTTTCAAAGGTGAAATCGAAACTGACCGCGCCCGGCGCGCGCGAAGCGCGACCGATATACGTCAGGCCGGAACCGCCCGTGACAAGGCAGTGACGAAATTTGAATGAAGGCGCGCCGCGGCCGTATGTTTTCGTGAAAAGCTGCAAGTAATCTCATTTGTGCCGGCGCATCGCCCTACTTTTGCGTATAGTGTTTGGGGCTTATACGTTTCTTTCGAACTGTGCGCAAGAAAACCGCAATACCAACCTTTTCTTTGTCTGGGAAGCAGAAAACTCGGGGACAGTCACTGCGGCGCTTCTTCTTGTAGACAGGCGAAATAGTTATTGGCGCCTCTTTATATTTTAAGAAAGAAACAGATAAGCACCACCCATCGCACGCAAACATTAAGCTGCCTAGTTGTGTAACTATACATATTTATATCGTGGTGGTATAAGTTGATAACAACAACACATCTTTAACCCTGTACTTGTTTGCTGGTTAATGTTTCTTTCTTTTGTGTTTTTGTTTCTTTTCTGTCATTTACCATCTTCGTTACTCCATATGGTGAATAATCAACGAAGTCCCATGAAGTCTGCACGAATTACTTGCGTACGTTAACAACATCTCTAAGCTTTTTGATGAGATATCAACATTATAAAGCTTCTTAATGAGAAGGAGCAAGAATCAACATCTTATTCAAAACAGCAAACTGTGGTTCCCGTGGGTGAAGCCTCTACTCCGAGGCCCCACTGGCTCGAGCGGCTCGCTTGAAAGCGCAGGCAGTGGCCGCACCGCCACATCATCATGGTTCTCCCTTAACGCGATAAAAACCTTGAAGAATAACTTTATGAATTCTGACACCTGCTACGGCGTTTCAGAGGTATACGATTAATAGTAGCACTTACTGAGATTTTACGTCTTTCATCCCAAAAACCACGATATGATTATGGTGGACGCCGTAGTGGAATTTCAGAGGTATATAGGAAGGAACTGTCGAATATTTTCTCTCTTGATGTCGTCTTAAAATGCATGTTCATTGTTTATCGTACGTTGCATATGCAAAACCTGCAGGTGACTGTGGTGTACCATAAATAGCGAGCCTTATAACGTCCTAGGACATTAGGCCTCGCTTCTCTCAACCCTCGCATACCCTTGCCCCCTCTCGCTTTCACGATGCGCGCGCTCTGAACAGCCAGCATAGAAAGTGCCAGGCCACCCTCATATGTGCGTCACCACGGCACACCCTCGGCTCTATGTACGCCTCTGGTTTGCTTGCGCAACGTGTCACCAGGGGTGGGCACGACACACAATCGCCGGGTCGGGTTCGTGCGGCCTGATCAGGCTTTGGCTTCATCAACCGATGGCGGCAAGCGTTGGACGCGGGGTGGGGAAGAACGCGTGCACATTCGTGGGAGGGGCGGATGCAAGTGGGCTCGTGGATTGGCGAGATGCGGCGCATGCGCGAAGTGATATTGCGCGTGTGTCCGAATTGATTACGTCCCTTGGAGCGGCGGTGATTAAAAGGTTGTATATGCTTTCGCAACGCCCGCTGCAGCTTCAGAGCACGGATGCTTAGCGAATTATTTGTACCTCTTTCTGATACGTGACGTCGGCCGGAGTACGTTAGCTAATCGGAGCTCGTGAATCTTCGATCATAGAGACAACGATGCCTATCACGATAAATTTCCAGTTGTCTGCAGTGTATGGCGTATTGAAAAAAAGTTAAAATGAGGAGAAAGGAAACACGCTCGCTCAGTAAGACGCTTGACAACGATCGCCGACTTCCATGCTCCCAACTCACGCAATACTCTCGAAAACACTCGGGCTCGCATCTGCTTGGACTATATTGAAGTTCTGTAACCTTTTGACGATATTTGCACGAGCACATGACCTCGCGCCTTCTGAAAAAATTGTAGTGGCTTAGATCGGCTATGCCAGGATATACGTAGTGTGAGCTAAGGTTCAGCTGATCATTAGCTCTCCTGGTTGTCTAGGATTAGCTTGATTGTCATGCTTACTGCTGCTTCAATGACACACACACGGTACACGCATTATGTGACACATGAATATTTATTTTTTGCTTAACCTCATTTCTCTATAGCCACAAAGACGGCTCGGTGGTCAGTGTAGTAACACGCTGCCATCTCTATGGCCCCAACGCCCGGCGCAGAGTGAGACTTGGCTACTGCACAACGGAGGTGCACAGCTGGGCACGTGCCGGCGCCAGTGCGTCTGCCGCGGCTATGACGTCACTCCTCTGAAATGCGCAGACCCGCGAGGCCCGCGCGGCGGCAGCTGTGTGCCGTGACGTCACTGCTCCTCGCGCATGCGCAGCATGTCTCACGATAAACCACGCGAAACTCCTCAACCTCGGCCAGTGTAGCTAACGCTACAAAAACTTAGGGTCCCTTATGCAATCGCGTGAGACGACTCGAAGGCAAAAGACGTCCAGGATCTCAAGGCCATTGTTCCGCTCGTTGCATTCGGCGGAAGCTATCGCGAGAGCCGGAAACACGTCACGAGCGTTGCTGTTCGGACACCACTACGGCGTTTTGTCGCGCAGAAAGCGCAAGAACAAGCGAGCCTATGCGTTCCCGAAAAGTGACCAGCCAGCATGCGACATCGCGAACTACCAACACTGGAGCGATGGACAGCGACGGGCGCTTTGGCACTTGCAGACATCGGCAAAAATGACGCAAAAAGAAAAAAAAAACGCATCTGCGCAATCACTTCATACACGACGATGGCGCCCCGAAGCGCCTATACATGTGCAACCGCTATGTACGCCTCGCCACGTATATATACACAGCTATATACACAGAAAAAAAGAACGCCAGCGCCGGTTTCGGGAATCATTAGCCAAACAGAAACGACCGTCGTCAAAGCCGAGCGCGGGTCATAGATATTTAATGAGTTTGCTCTCTCATGCCTTCTCTCCCTCTCTCTCCTTCTTCCTTTTTTCTTATGCTTCACTCCTCGCAACGGCTGCTCGGTAACGAACGCCGCGATGATAGCAAACCCGCATGGCCGACGCCAGAGGGGGCTTCGCTCAGATCTTTCTTTACTCGTTTTCGGTTTGGATGACCGCGGTGAAGAGAGAGCACGCCCTTTTGCTGATAAAAACGGGGGTAATGAGCGTCGTCTCCCGATCCCTTGTCAGTGATAAGCGCTATAGCCCTGCTTTTAAAGAAGGAAAGAAAGCGATGAGCCGTGAGCCTGAACCGCGGTGCTCGCCGCGATAGCCTCCAGCACAGGGTGACGCAAGGCGACTGGCGCGCCGCGCTTCGGCACCAACGAGCAGCAGGCTCGCCACCTGGTGTTCGTGCAGAGCAGCGTGTGTGTGCGTGCGCTCACTGATGCGTGTAACATGCGCAGATAATAAACCGTCGCCGAGGCCGAGCTGCCGTGCGGCGGAGGTTATCGGAGATCGCGTGGCGGGTCTTGTACGCACTCGTTGACAAATGATGCCCGCGGACTCTTCTTGCGCCGCTTGAGCGACGCCCGCTGGGGACCCGGTGTTGGTGGTGAAATCGGGAATGCTCATCTGTCGCGTTTGCCCGTCTTCGTTGTCGGCAACATCGCGCCCAATATGTAATTACAGTGGACAGGCAGCGTTTGGTCCTTCGCTTTGGAGTGTGTACGCTGCGATTCGTTGACAAATAACAGGGCTTGGGACAGACTGAATGAATTCCGCAAGTGCGTACAAATTAAACAAGTAAACAAAAAGACAGCACGTAATTGTTTCATCAAATAAGTGATAGGTAATAACTCTATTACACGTTAATTATCGTTAACGTGTAAAAGTACCCGACCGGTGAATTTTATTTGCGCATTAACAGATTGGTCTGTTTTGACCTCATGGGCCTTCTGTAGACGAGCGTATTGCGATGATGGCGCCATGAAAAAAAAAAAGAGTGAGAGACTCGCGCAAGCTTAGCTTTAGGCCGATCCTTATTATCGTTCCTCACCACTTGCCACGTAATGCATGTTTCTTAGTCACCTCTACGGTTACATTCGACTAACGCGGTGATATCGCATTTGTTTTATAGAGCTGCACTGTCGCGTACTTGTAGGGTAACGCAGGAAAAATGTGCATGGACCAAAGCCACACTGAACCCTTCGCAACACGGTGTCCTCATTTTGAGACAAGAATTACTTTTGCCGTTTGTGTGCTCTAGTGGCAAGGAAGAGGCGACAAACGCAGAGGTATTTATTTATTTTATTTATTTATTTCATAGTACCCCTAAAGGCCCCCGAAGGGGTATTCATAGGTAATGGCAAATTAAGGATTATTGTTGCCTAAGTTTTCTTATATCCATTCTGGTTGATATATCTTGATACACACGATCGCTTTGGTGAGGGCAGTACCATGTTTAACGAGACGGTGGACGTGGGACGTTCCGGCAGGAATATCGAAATATTTTTTGCGCTTTTCAGGAATGCTCGCTGCCAGCAAAGAAAAAAGAAAGATATTGTGTGTAATTTGATTTCGGTTTATGAAGAAATATAGCATGACTGATTGTACATTGATGAGTTAATTATTTACGTTGCAATTACAATGAATTCTCTTAAGATGCACTATAATTTATTCTAATATCATCACTTGCTTTAAGTTTGGCCTCCGCAACGTTGGAATCAAATTAAGTAAATTTCACACATTTGTATAGACAGTATATCGTAATACGTGTCGCGAACGGCTAAACGAGCATAAAAAGTGGCATTTTGCCGTTACCAATTATTTTGGCAATGTCACAAAGCCTCGAACGGCAACATTTGAAGCCCGAGACGGCGCGTTTACATCTTGCGACGTCCTCAGTGGGCGCGTTACAGTGCACACGGCGGACGCCAATGGCGCAATCGCGTATCGCGTCGTGCATCTCGCGTAGCGCCCATTTTTGTGCAATTCCGGCAAGTTCGACGAGGAGTTCGCAAGACCGCGCCTCGTGGGGTAGACGGCGAATAACCATCGTTGCAGGATTCTGTGTGCGAATGGGACCGAGAAAATTAGGATGAGCAAAAAAAAAAAAAGAAAAAAAGAGAGAGAGGAAAAAGAGAGAGAGGAGGGCAACGGTGATGCCTTCTGCCAGCGGGACGGACAGGTCCCTGAAAGATGGCCCTCGTAATGACACGGTTGACGCTAATCACTCTGCTATGCAAAAAGCGCGCAGAAGCCGACAGCAATCGCTGCTCTCCTCTCCACTGCGAGGCGGGAAGGTCAGACGCCCGATGCGCACTCGTTCGAACAGCAGCAGTCATTTCGACGCTCGAAGCTCACTGTATGTTACAAGCACATACCAGGAACTCGGTTTGGACCGGCATAGGCGTCTGCATTATAAGGGCGGCAAAAAAGGAAACGTGATTTCTGGTTCTTCTCCTGTGTCGTCTTGGTATACGACGCATATTACTCCACTTCTTGAGCGAGGGACCTTTAAAAGGAACTCAGCAAAAAAAAAAAAAAATCCAAATGTTACTCTAGCTCCTTCGTCACCCCAGTGACAAAATGATTGCGCTCTATTTTTCAGGGGTAAGCTTGGAATAACACACCGATCTGTAGCAGACAGTCATCGTGTTGTATTGTAGACATGAGGACAACACATCGCTGCGCTTAGGCGGATTGAATTTGTGATATTGTGCGTACGATAAAGAGAGAGAGAGAGAGAGAGATTTCATGCGGGAAAGAGGTGCTGCCTCCTACGGCAGGTCTCTGCGCCTAGATCGCACACCACGTTTTTGTGACGTTTTCGTTGGGTTAGGCTGACCAAGTAGATGAGAGGAAGCGCCGTTCCATGAAAATTTGCAGCTATAGCTTAAAGGTAGAATGATTTAGCTTCGAGCTACAAGAACCACGGTACAAGACGAACACGGCATTAAATGACTACTTCTGTCCATTTATGTGCACTTAGGAGCACTCTCGCAAACTTAAAAAAAAATATATATATGGCGGAAAGAAAACCTGCAAATTGCAGATGAGCGGCTTCTAAGCGTAAGTCTCAACAGCTTTTCCTAACCATTGATGCTTCACGAAAAAAATATATATACAAAAGCTAGGTCGAAAGAAACCGCGATGGGGAAATAGCGAGATAGAGAAGGTGTGAATTTAGAGGCGGAGTACGTCGCGCGCTTCCTCAAAAGAAGCCGGCTGGCGTGCGCTTGCATCGCGGAGAGGAAAGCGAAGAGGCGGCCCTCGGCGGCGTGACTGGCAGAGCGCGCACTTTAGCGCCGGGTCCTCTTACCGCGGAAGGCTGCGGCAGAAATTGCGCGCGCGAAAAGCGAGACGCTGCTCTTTCTTCCTCTGGCGTGAGCTGTTCTCTGTGTACGTATTATAAATGCTATCCCGGGGCCAAACTAAGTGCGAAGGAAGAAGACCCCTTTATATATATACGCGGCGGTGGTGTTCGCGCGCTGCGGCGGTCCTCCAAGGCGGTTATCTGCCGCCTTACCTGTGTGTGTGTATGTTCAAGAGCTGCCGCTTACCACGACATAGTGGTTCGAGGGAGAAAAATCAAAACAAACGAAGAAAATAGCAAAGCGAACGAAACTAGGAAGAAAGGCGGGGACGGAACCTCGGCACCCAGTCAACCGAATTAGCGCCGCGGGGCCGGGTAATGTTCGCAGCGCGCCCAGCGGTCAACGCGCAAACGAGATGTTCGCCAGGCACGCCATCTTGATTGAATGCGCCCGGCCGCGCGCGGCGCGGGCGGGAAGGGGCGGCGCGTCGTAAGCGTAATGGCGCTGCTCGCGTAAGCGTGAGGAAGGAAGGATGGAACGGCGAGTGTTCGGATGGAGGGAAGGGGTGTTCGGTGGCGAAAGGGGAAAGCCAAGGCGAAGAAGAAGATGATCTTTTCCACCATGCTTTTGACGTGGAAACCCGTGTGCAAGTTGGCAGCACTACGCTGGGCAACAAGGCGGCGCTCGTACATACGGTTCCTTGATACGGGAACGTACTTCTCTAATCTTCGACTCTAGCTGGCTTTTTTTTTTTCTTTCGCTCGTTCTTGCTCCACACCTTTCGTACTGACGCGTTCGTGATTCGGACGGTTATGTTTGTATAGTTTTTGCTCGTTTGAGGTCGAATTTCACCCCCACCCCCATCCTCCATCTCCGTGTTCCTTTGTCTCATCGTTCTTTGTCTCGGCCGCGGCCGAGGGTTGATTTGCATAGACAGCTGCTCCTTCATCCACCCTTCGTATTTAGCCGAGTCTTTTCTAGGTGACCTAGGGAAGTGCTGGATAACTGTGTGCGCTCCAGGTTTTGGTTGCAGTTGGTCCTTCTTGCGGTGCAAATGTCGTTTTCTATTTGTTCTCCATCCTGAAGTACGGACTTCGCTTGTTCATCGCTTGAAAGGCAACCTTATACACTCTTAACCAGGTACCCCGTAAGTTTCAAAACACAGGCAGGAAACTAGACCTTTACGTTGAGTTGCCTGGCTATATCTTGCCTTTTATCCGGCGCCTGATTAAGAGCGTACTAAAGGAGAGCGTATGGCTGTAGCGTAGCGAGATATTTTTTTCGGGTTGGGTGGTTCAACCATAGTTTATGTATGTTCGGGCTTGCGTTAGTATGTCTGCGTGCATACACGCATGCAAAACCGAAAATTTTCGTTTTTGCTGAGTCACTTGGAGTGCTATCTGCTCGTATTGCCTGGGTGAAATGTTAAATCGATACAGGTTCACGTTAAACTTATTATAAAAAGGCGATGCAATCAGTCGAATGTCAGTAAAAGCAACGAAAATCGAGACATTTTGGACATGCACTGGTGTTGACGCGTAACTTCCTTTGTTTCGGCGGCAGAAAACACTGTTTTTACTGCGAAGATGCATATAACCGGACCATTTGTAACTACGCAAGCAGCAACCCTCTCAATAGAAAGCCCTAGCGGGTATGTGCCCTAGAAAAAACCCCCACTACCCACCACTACTCTTTCACATCAAGCAGTATTGTAGTGTGTGTCTCCAAACGTATATCTCTTCAAGACCACTCGTCGTCGTTTAAATCATTGACGATTGCAGCCATATATAGGTGCTCGTTGCCTTCTGCATGCGTCCAGTGGTTCATATACGCACAGGAAGCTATACGTACGGGCGTGTACATTACGTACAGGCGATGCATGGAGTTGGCGCTATCGATTGCGAAGGAAACTTAGCATCCATTAAGTTTCTTTAAGGGCGTTCGCTTATACATGCCTGGTGGAAGCCTCAATTAAGGAGCACTTCACCGCACCGTATGCTGCACTTCGCTTCTCAGGAGCGAGATCGCGGCGTCGATATATCGACGACTTGCTGCCCGCCGTTGGAAAAGAGACCGCACTCGCTGAGTGCAAATCGACATGGTTTTTTTTTTGTTTACTTCCTTGCTGTCGCCAGGAAGAGTCGTGACTCACTACTTCCATGATCGCCGGTCCGACGCACTAGCCTCGTAAAATTTGTGAGCCTTTATGCTGATATTCAGAACTACCGGTTTCCTACCACAATGTGATGTATGTATATTTTTCAAATCCAACGATTTGGGTTAACTCAAATCCATAGTATAGTGCGTAATCTAACGACAGATCGCGTGTATATAGGTACAGCTATACCGCCCCTTGGTTGCATACGTTATTTAGAAGTTGCATTCAGAAGTTTCGGTTTAAAACCATAATGTGCTATATTGACCGAATAAGACGTTTCGGTGCCAACCGGTTTCCTTTTTAACAACTTAACCAAAAGACGAAATAACGGTCTGGTTATGATGCCGTCGGTTTGTCTGAAACGTTATATTGTTAATTTATCGCAACTACACACAAGTGTCGGAATATCTAGCTTCCGCAGTGAATTTTGCATGCAGACTTTATTGTTTTGTTGTGTATATTTGTACATTTCTAAACACTGGATAGCGCGGATTCGACGCAGGGCGAAGAGAGAACACTGATTTACAGGACACGCGCTTGTCCTGTGCATCAGTGTTCTTTCTTTGTCCTATGTGTGGTTATAGGAGCGGTCG
Organism: Rhipicephalus sanguineus; assembly: GCF_013339695.2. Classification (NCBI taxonomy): domain Eukaryota; kingdom Metazoa; phylum Arthropoda; class Arachnida; order Ixodida; family Ixodidae; genus Rhipicephalus; species Rhipicephalus sanguineus. Next base: position 118,654,657 of record NC_051181.1, read on the forward strand.
TAGCATTCCTACAGGCCACTCGACTGGATGCACGTCTTTAGAGTTGGCCTAACCTGACGGGACTGTATTCTAACCTCCGTAACTTACTATCATCACTCACTAATCGTTTGCTTCCATATTCCCTTCCCCGGTGTGCAAATATCGCTCAGGCTGACCTCTCTGACCTTCTGTAATTAAATTCTTTCTTTCTATCTTGCCCGGTGTCGAATCTGCCCTATATATTTCCAGTACCTAAAATTATGAATCAACTAGCCCAGCAACAAGTTTTGTTAAGCTAATTTGTACATTCGCCGCGATTACGTGATTGCTGACTGCGCTTAAAGCGAACTTTTTTCACTCGGATCGATCCTAGGCTCGATCCCGACCAACAGTTATATAAAAACATCGAGTGCATCGTTGCCCTGCATAGATTTCTAGAAGGAAGTGATATCTGTAGGGTATTGTTGATTGCAGTTCATAATCATGTCTGTGCCCAAACTCACGTGGACTTCCGTGAGCTTGCTTCGTGCTTTCTGTTATTTCATGAGCATATACGAGAACTGACGTAATGTTGTAATATCTTTTACAAGACCTGTTTTTTTTTAGTTGCATTTCCTACATTAACATGGTGGCTTTCTTATCGCTGTTTCATGTGATGTATGTTGCTAACTTTTTCAATGAACTTACGTCACCTCACTTTTCTGTTCGTGCTAACTATTATTTTGTTCAGTAATAGCTTGTTATCATCTTCTTAGTATATTATTTCTCCCATTGGAATAGAAGTAGCCTGCTCCACCTCACGGCGCCATTTCCTAAACACTACGTAGTAAAACAAAATTATGGCACAAACAATTTTCTATGTAAATGTGACAGCATTTCAATGTATACAATTTGCAATGAATACAAATTCAATGAATACAATTTCAATGAATACAACGTTGTAGTTAAAAACCGAGGATAGCCTACATTACCTGACATTAGCCAGCACTTACCATTATTTAGCCAACATATGTGCACACTAGCCAACATTTGGGAATAGCAAGCCAACACTCCGAAATATTATCACTAATGTAGCCACATTTATGAATCCATATACTACAGCCAATACAATCTGACGTCAGCCATCACTTAGTCTACATCATTCAGCATTAGCTATCAGCGCTAACTAATGCCGGTAGAATGCGAGTAAGTACGGTAGTACAGGACCCCCACCGCTCATAAATCGTTATGGGGGTGGAGGTACGCTATCATATGCTTCCGCATTTAAAGGAATACTAACACGAAAGTTTTCAGTTATTTTCTTGTGCGAAGTGAAAAGGCCAAGCCCACAAGAGCCTATAAAGTGCACTGGTAAGCATGAGTGCACTCTGAAAAAGCAATTACAGTGCGTTTTTAAAAGCTAGTTACGGTTCCTACTGCACACTGACGTCACAACACGGCATGAGCTCCTCGTCACGTGAGACCCGTTAAGGTTCAGAAGAAACCCGTCAATCGCCCTGATGTGGGTTTATCGCGTTTCGCTGAATCAAAGAAAAGATCGCTCGCTCGTTCGCTCGCTTGCTTGCTTGCTTGCTTGCTTCCTTGCCTGCTCGCTCACTCACTCACTCACTCACTCACTCACTCACTCACTCACTCACTCACTCACTCACTCACTCACTCACTCACTCACTCACTCACTCACTCACTCACTCACTCACTCACTCACTCACTCACTCACTCACTCACTCACTCACTCACTCACTCACTCACTCACTCACTCACTCACTCACTCACTCACTCACTCACTCACTCACTCAATCGTCAGGTGCTCGCGTAAGACATCGTGACTTTTCACGGCCGCTCCGCTACGTGGCTCTGTTGGCGACGCATAAGCCGCCGTTTTGAATGTTTTGGTGTCTAGCGTCATCACACCAAGCAATACTGGTGAGAATCAGAATTGACCCTACAGCCTGGCGTCACGGTAGTGTCCGTGTCAGTAGGTGCCATGGAAATATCGACTTTAATGTCAAAATAAAATATTTTATCCGCGTTAATTGAGCTTCACACGTGCTCAGAGCCGTCTCTGCACACAGCGGATTTGTATGGAAGAATAAGCTCACCATTCAAAATTGGTGTCAGTACACCCTTTAAAGGGGTACTGACACCTTTTTTCGAAGGCGAGTTTACTCTGCCACACCAACCTCCTGCATGCAGAGACGGCTCTGATTAAGTGTGAAGCTCAGAAAATGCTGGTAAGGTATTTTAATTTGATATTAAAATCAATTTTTCCATTGCGCACCTACTGACATCGACACTAGCTTGACGTCAGGCTACAGTACAAATTCTGGTGACTTCACGCAGCAGTCTGGCTAGTTGTGATGACGTTAGGTACCAAAACTTCCAAGATGGCCGCTTGTGCGTCATCAAAACTTCCAAAATGGCCGCTTGTGCGTAACCAACGGAGCCACGTTGCGGAGCGGCCGTGGAAACGTCACTGTATATTGTGCGAGCACGTGACGAGAAGCTCATACCGTGTTGTGACGTCAGGGTACAGTAGGAACCGAAACTAGCTTTTAAAAACACACTGTAATTACTTTTTCAGGGCGAACTCGTGCTTAGCTTTTCTAGGCTCTTGAGGGCTTGAACTTTCATTTGACGCAAAAAAAAAACGACAACTGAAATATTCGTGTCAGTACCCCTTTAAAGACTTAGTCCGCATTTCACTGTCACGCGTCTGTTCTGCATGCGCTACAATACTCAGCCCCCTGTACCACAAAATCATGTCCTTTCCCCTTTTCTTTCTTTCCACGTCGTCCTCTATCAGCGTACGAGTGGCGCCGAAGGAAGGCCCCAACGGTCAGCCGGTCAAGTCCAACCCCAGCAAGCGACACCGGGAGCGCCTGAACGCCGAGCTGGACACGCTGGCCAGCCTGTTGCCTTTCGACCAGAACGTGCTCTCCAAACTGGACAAGCTGTCCATACTGAGGCTCAGCGTCTCCTACCTGCGCACCAAGAGCTACTTCCAAGGTACGTCAGTATATACTTATGCTGACGTCATTCACGCGAATTAACAGATTAAAGAAGTGCGGAGTCGATTTGTCGAACTGCAGTTCGGATGCTACCCGCGGAGGTTAAGAGGAGCAGATGCGCACTAAATGAGATTAGCAACGCCATGCGCGTTGTGACCTATAGGAGAGGTGTATGCGCAGAACGTGTACGCATATAGCACGCGGACGTATTGTTAGGTATTCAAAGTATTACGACGACGATTTTCGCTCATCATAGTGAGGAAGAAGACGATGGGGTGCTTTTGATGACAGGCTATTCACCATCTTAATGCTCTGTTTTCTTCTTCCGTGTAAATATATATTTGTTTATATATCTGTCCGCGTATCAATATAATTCACTGTCATTCGCACTCCTTCTTTCTCCTCTCCGTTCCACTTTGTCCTTTCCCCTCCGCTGAGCAGCAGGCCAGAGACAAGGTTCACCCGGCAGACATCTCCGCTTCTCTAGCATTTAGGCGTTTTCTGTGATCACGCATATTCTGTAAAGATCATATTACCGCACATTTCGCAGTAAAAGATTTCGAAGGTCTCGTTATCGCATTTACCTGGACTAGTTGGTACTGCTTGAACTGCTTCCGTAATACTAGCGAACACGCGCAAACTAGTCTTTGTGCGTGTTCAACTGGTGTTATGGAAGCGTTAAAATTTCGTTGAATTTAGCACCGTACTCGCAGCGCCCCTGCGTTCTACAGCGTGATATGTCACCAATTTAAAGGATGCTCTTTTCATAATTAATCCCTGTTGCGACTTGGTTCTCGCAAATTGTTATAAAACCAGTCTCGAGCTGTCTTAGAATACACTGTCATCCATCTACACGTTAAAAAAATTAACCAAAAAATAAATGAGCCCAGCAGACGTTGTTAATATCCACGACGTCATTGGGAACATGATCCGCGAACTTCAACGCGGCGTCGTCATCCGCTTTTTCTGTTTACCCATTCTATGTTATTCACTGAACGTCATCTCCCGATAAGAGTGGCACTTATTGTCTTGTGGAAGTATTTACTAATACACGCAAACTACTTCTCTAATAATCAGGGTCCTTTTACCGCTTACCATCCGGGCCTAAATGCAAAGTCTAATCGCAACGGGTCAACCTATACCTAAACGAAAATGGTGTGCTATACTCGCTCCGCGCTTGACAAATAACATTCCCCCTCCCTATACTGACCCTGACCTCGCTATGTGGCCATAGTTCTTTTTACGGTCTGCAATTCCTCAGATAAGCTGCGGAGCAATAGAAAAGCACGTAGTTGAGAGAGAGAGAGAGAGAGAGAGAGAGCGAAAGGTAGAGGAAAGACAGGGAGGCTAATCAGCGGTATATCTCCTGTTGGCCACCCTGTACTGGGCAAGGGGAAAGGGGGTGCAAAAAAATCACAGCATATCCACGGAGTGAATGATGATGAGTGGGCGAAGCTGCGGAGGTTCATCGGTAAACCGTGAATCTTCCGTGAATTCTGCCCAGTACATCATCACCGACGTGAGATCGGGCGCGTTTATACTAAAGGTTCGATGAGTTATGACGACTTGCAGCTCACTTTAATTTTACATGTACGCTGTGAATTTTCATTGTTTAGAAAACCATTGCTTTAGAAAACATCTGGCGTCTTTCGTTAAGCAGCTGGCGTCTTTTCGTTTTGCTTTAGAAACATCTGGCGTTCTTTCGTTTTGCTTTTAGAAAACATCTGGCGTCTTTCGTTGGTTTATTTCATCAATCAACGGCGTTTTGAACAAAATTTTTATTGTTTAATGACGCACAGGATAAATCTCACCAGGCACTACCTTGGAGGTAAACAATGGCTGCTAATGGGAATGAGAGACAGAAGAAGTCGGCTTTTAGCTAACACTTACACTTCTACTTCTACTAACGTTTCCTACTGGAACATGCCAATGGCTGCTAATGGGGAATGAGAGACAGAAGAATTCGGCTTTTAGTTAACGCGCACGCTGCGAATTTTTTATTGTTCAACAACGCACAGGAAAAATCTCCCACCGGCACCACCTTGGAGGTCAAGATCTGGTACTAGCGTTACGACTGGTTACGCACTACTACGACTACGAGGGACGAACGGGTGCCGCCTTAAGGAGCTTCGCCCCTAAAAGAATGAAAGAGAAGGAGAGAGTCTGTAACTACACTACAAAGTCATGGTTATAGCACTGTCTAAAAAAGCAATACATGAACGTAGACTTCAAGCCCTCTGTACTCCCGAGGAGATGTGGTGGGCTTGAACTGCACTTTTCACATTTTTCCCCCAAAATACACACTTTTCGCACAATTTCACGCTGTTTCCTGGTTCAAACTTTCCGAAAGCACTGATAGTCTCAATTCATCGTGAGTCTGCACCAGAGAAGAGCATCTCTTCCCTCACCGGCGTACTCTGACTGTTTCTCTTCGTCAAAGTCAAAAGACGTGCGAACAAACTTAGGAACACACAAACAAAAGCGCCTAGGCTAGAACGTACGCACAGGAGTATGCTCGCCAGTGGCGCCATCTGTTGCAATTCGGGCGCGGCCTTCTTGCTCCCTATCGCTCGGCCTCTGCGGCCCCCGCGCGAGTCACGCGATTTTCGGTTGCTCCCCAGCCAGCCTTCCTTCCCTACTGCGCCTCCCGTCTGTGTCTGTCCTCCCGCACCACGTATACAGACAGAGCTGCGAAACCGTGGGGCATCGTAGATATACGCTCGCTGCTGGGTGGCGTGCGTGCTGCCGCTTCCCGAAGAGCTCACGGCATCATCGCTCGCTGCTCGGTGGCTGCGGAGCGTTGGCTCGCCGGGCATTCTCGTTGATGAATTAGATCTCGCACGGAAATCTTTCCCGCATTCGTCTGTATGCGCGGCATCCATGCAGCATGCAAGTGCCGCGAGATGCACGCTTTGTTTTTTTGACGTTTCTTCTTTACTTGAAGACAGGAAGTGCGTTCCACCTGAAAAACATGGCGCTGCAGAATGATGGCCACCGCGAGTGTGGCTCTACACGGGTGTTTGTTAACCTGTCCTTAAGTAAGTGAGCGAGGCGTCAACCGGTGAATATGTGTGATTTTTTCCTTTTTTTTTCTTTTTTGCAGCGAGAGTGGACTGATATATTGTGCTAGGCGCGAAGTTTGATCAAACGCGCTTTGAAGCTTGCATGTCGGCTTGGCGATCTATTCAAGTGCGCGAGGATACATGCTACCCCACACGCGCAGAAAATTTGTTTTTTGAACGTGACAACTTGCACACTTTTCTCTCTCTCTCTGTCACTCTCTCTCTCATAAAAACGCTTAGCATGCCATGCATTATTTCTCCGCGGTGTAGTGACAACATATAAAGTTTTGAACTTGCGTAGTGGCGCTTGTTTGCGCGCACGTCAAAACTGGCGTTTTCGTGTTTAAACGCGAACATGTAAGGAAAACTTAAGCAATATCTCGAGTGGGACGCGCAATTCATCATGTCCCTGCGATGGATGCATACGCGTTATGCTTCAAGCGTTATCTCTATGCTTGATGTCAAGTGTTATGAACCCCCTCTCCCAACTCCATTTTCACTGCGAGACCAACAGCGTCTCGCAATCAAAGGTCACAGAAGCTGTTGAAAAGCTGCACGTCCACTTATTCCCATAGTGCGTTGGTATCTGCATAATTTTAACGAGCAATACGTACACGACCTTATAAATGCAAAATGCAAATTGTGCCTTCAAGACAGTTAATTCTGTATTTTATTTAACCGTCTATTTTGGTTTTAGCTGTGGACGATAGTGCACGTGCCGCATATACGTCATTAGAGTTATTGGAACGTGTCACGAACCTATACAAAAACACATGGATTGTGTTTTTCTTTTGTGTACTATAGGATAGCATGTGTGTCACACTGTCACCCACTCGCTAATTGTACACCTCTTCCTCAAAAACATTCACTCGCAATTACAGCTGCTTCATTACTAAGACGCGCATCACTTCCGAGCACACACATCTCAGCACCACGTAGACACTGGACGCCAATTCTTTTCTCAGATAAGTTCGAACGTTCGGGCGCGTGCTTCACGTTTTCTTCCTTTGCAGTATCTTAATTTATTTTCCGTTCGCTGCTGGGGACACGTAGACACTGGGCGAGTTGGGACGCGCCTTTCTTTACGACCGGTCCCTCTACACAATCGTGAGACCCACTATACCCGCCGCCAACCTGACACGACGTCGTCGTAAACACGACTGGACGCCGCCTCCTCCGTGACCCGCGCGGCATGCAGAGCGGCCGATCTAGCTATACGTACACCCAAGATACAAGAAGTGCACCTTTGCTGCATGCCGGCGTGTGATGTGCGAGCATTGGGGTTAGCAGGTCGCCAAGTCCTATAGCGCGTATTCAACATGTATATACACTCTCGCAGGCGACGCTCGTTAAAGAGAAGGCACCCACGGTGTTCTCGCCTTGACGGCGCGCACATGGATTTTACGCGTACTAGGCCATTGCTCACACTCGAGCACATCTATACGTTCCCGATGCGCGCTCAGTTATGTATACGTGAGTCTATCATGCTGGAAGCAACAGCAGCGGGCATTCGACATCGCCGTGAGAAACGTGCGGTCATTATTTCGAGTGGTGTTCGTCTTCCCAAATCGCACGCACTTCCACGCGTGGCACGGTGTGTGTGTGTGTGAGCGCGCGGGTCTCTGAGGGAGGCCTTCCGCACGATAACGACGCTCTCCGCGGAAGTGCATCCTCATGCGCGCTGTAGAGTGATGGAGCGTGCCCGGTGTTATACATGCGATCCTGGGGTGAACGGTCTCGCACACTGGTCAGCGGAGTCCTGGCGTTGATTTAGTTACCAAGAGCCGCGTTGTTCATTGGACATTTTATCATATTAGGAACTACGTGGCCGTGTCGAGAAGTGATCTTCACGTCTTGTGTAGTTGGAGTCACTGGCACTGAAAGGTTACAGGTGTATATGACCGACCAGTGAACTAGCATATTATTAAATGAGAAAAGTATACGAATTACCTCAATTACGCCACAGTGTCTAACGACAGTTCTAATCCCCACCGCATGGGCAGTGACCAGACTTGATGCGATACCAACTCCATATCTCATAGATATGGGAGAATCAAAGCTAGACAGGCTCATCAGATTGCCCAGTTATAAGGCAAATGATACGAAGTTGAGAGCGAGGCGTATGAAATGACGAAGTGCCTGATTTTCGATGCCTCGATCGTAATCGATAAGAGGAAGCGTCAGGCTGGAAAAGCAAAAAGCATTCGTAGGCACGCGAAGCACAGAGAGTCGATGCTTAAGAGTTCGAGGCACGCGAACTACAGCTCATGGCGTGATCCCTGATTTGAACGGCAATGCACGTTGCACACGTTACAAAGGCGTTGGAGGATGCAAGAATGAAGATATACGTGTCGATAGCTTCTGCACTCGCGGAGCTTAATAAGTGCGTCCTTCTTCACTTTGTATTTGGTATACTCACAATAACAACCAAGTTGTGATTCTATGTAGCAATCTTTTTGTTGTTCTGGGAAAACTGTTTGATTTTTATGCTGAAAACGTCGATTGGGCATTTGAGGAACCACTGCGCATTGTGACACTGTGCGGCATAACTATCCTGTAGCCGCGATATTACGTAAAACGTACCGTATATTCGTGAGCAGAACAAATGGTGCCGTGCGCACGCCTACAATATGCCTGCATCATACCGCCGTTCCGCTGACGGGTATACCATTTAGCACGCTTTCTGCAGACTGTTCACCCTGCGTAATAGAAAGATTGAGGGCACGTTTATGCGATGACGGTCTATACTTTACTTTCCTCTATTCAGTTGGCCTTCTTTAGTATATGTCGTGCGGGCGAACTCCAGCAGAAAAAGTCCGCAATATTTCTCTCGTGCACGGTAGGCATGCAGCGTTACCTCCTTACGAGAAAAATAACAAGAAAAAAAAAGCAAATTAAGGAAATGCAAATATTCAGGTCATTCATTGCTCTGCTCTCCCATACTTCCTGTGGCCTCGCTGTAATAAGTTCTCACTAAAAACGCTAGGCGGTTACTTAGATTTTTCTGAAGGGTGAGGTGAGGGTGGGGGGGGGGGGGGGAGATGTTAATATAATGGCGATTGTATGTGGCGCCACACTTCAGAGCGCACTTACGGAAGCACAAAGAAAAAAAAAAACTCTGTTCAAGTGAAGCCACAACATCATTCACGACGACTGCTGCGGCATTTTTAAAATTATATATCTACCCAATAATGTAACCTATTAAAAATAACCAAAGCACGAGTTCAACTTCTGCCTGTCGTCATAGCAACGCTCCAGCTCGTGCTGTGATGTTTAGACTCCCCTATAAGAACAGACCATAATTTTGTTTTAACAGAATTACATTATACCAGGCCCGTAGCCAGGGGGAGGTGGGGGGGGGGGGGGCTAGGGCCCCTCCCCCTGAAATTTTGAAGTATGTGTTTTTAACAAAAATAAATAATAAAATAGGTGTTTTTCTCAAAAACTCAAGATTTTCAGCAAGTGAGCCCCCCCCCCCCCTCGATAAAAATTCCTAACTACGGGCCTGCATTACACTATACAAGGTAAACCAATATACTAAGGCAACTGAATCTTACTCTGTTGTTATCCTCACTCGTGAATAGAATTCTGGCGGAAACGACGGACCCACTGAACCGATATTATAACTGTAATACTTCGCGAAAAGCAGCTGCTCTGTCCTATTTTGCAAATATCTTTCCTTTCGTGTTTTGTTTTTTTTTTCTTTTTACCGAAGTTCGGCAGTCTGTTGTCACAGACTTCGCGAGCACAACGACAGAAGGCATATACAAAGCGTAGAAGTCGAAAGCTGCACGACCGGGCATTATGTATATAACAGCCTGCGCGCGTTGCTCGCGCAGCACGCAAGAACGCTTCGGTGCACACGTGACGCGAGCACAACGAGAGTGACACACGTAACTACGTCGGCGCGCGAGAGTCACCGGCGGGTGCGTTTCCGGACGCTGACGAGGACGGCGTTAAAAAAGGCACAGTGCATATTATAGATAGGATGCAGTAGTGCGTCAGTCACAGCCCAAGTTCAGATCGAGTAAAACACGTATGAGAGTGGGTTTGTTTGCACGCAGACTTCTTAGTGTTTGCGTATTATCGGAGGGGTAAATGTCGAGCCGTCGAAATGGTGGCGCCACATGGCGGCGGAGAGCTCAACCACGCTAACACAGTTATTGATATAACGAGCTGGTGTACAAATGTTACTTTTTTATTGCGTAATAATTGGTGTGTATGCGTGTATTGCATGCGTGTGGTGGATATGATACTTAGCTGCTGATGTAAATATTCGGCAACGGCGCATTCTATCCTGGACAAGCTATATTAGTGATGCAGAACTGTCGATGGTACTATCGATAGTATCGATAGCTGAGTCACTATCGAACTATCGATGGTGAAAAATACTATCGATAGCGCTGTCGATAGTAAAAAATTCGATGGTACTATCGATAGTATAAAGTCAACAGCACGAACTCATTGCAGAATAAACTTGGTTCCCGGCGCGCGTGGTACATAGTGGAGCCGGAGGAGCAGGCTGAAGGGCAAGAAAATTGACATGCTTGTGTTCTTCACCAGAGTGCTTTGCTGACACATGATCGCAAAGTCAAACTGTTCGGCTGTAGTGGAAAGGAAGGCGTTACATGTGGTCTAACTGCGCGGCTTCAAACTTATATTGCATTTTATGATTTCAAAATAAAAAAAAAATATCATGAACTAAGTTTGTTAATTGTAAGGTGCAACTGGTTGCTTCTGGATGTGAATTCATTGATGGACATATTCCTCCATTTTCACGGCAGAAATAATTTATTTCTCTAGCCAAAAATTGCTCACAAATTAAGCGAAGCTGACAGGCTATTGCAAATGTGTTGGCAATATGGCTGGCCAGCAACAGCATCATTATTCACACCACTATCGATAGTATTCTCACGTCGTTGTGACGGGAAAGAATGCTGCAAACTGGGAAATGCGCAGCTCTTTATTTGGGCGAACTTGTGCCAAGAAAATCAAAGCACAAAATACAAGCGATACACGCTGCGCACTGACAGCGGCGAGAACAGTCGTCGGCCGTTGAGTAACCTGATCACCGGTGGAACGCGTCATCTTTAATAGATCACTCATCAAACCTTCCAACGTTATCGCTGGTGCTCGCGTAAGCTCTCGAATAAACTTGACTATTCGCGTCAGGTACGTAATCTTAACAGAATGATCTAAAAAAATCGTGAAGCTTCTCAAACATTACGGCGCGGTCTACGTCAAACGTTGCTAGCAGTCTTTGTGGGTGAAACCTGAGTACATCAATACAATGCAGTAAACACGCGTGGCAGTAATATCGCTAGTAATAATAACCATGGTACTACCGATTGCACTATCGATAGTTTGTCGATAGTAGTACTATCGATAATTTGTCTACACTATCGATAGTTTCAAAAAACTATCGATGCTATCGATAGTCATTTTACCGATAGTTTTGCATCACTACTTTATACACAAGCCATTTTTTTTTCGGCAAGAACACTCATCGAACGCCAAGAAATATGTCGATCATTTGTGGTTAGTCGAAGCGTCGCAAGATGTCGGTATATTGCAGCGTCCCGCGACGCAACAAAACCCGTGGAAATAAGGGGTGCATTTTTTTTTTCAAATATTCTGGGTTTGAAAGTGAATGGAAGTACTAGCAGTTGTTCATCGTTTGATGCAAGCAAGATACGTTTAGAACATTTCGCAGATATAAAGCCGGGCTAGCGATTGGTAGCACCGGTGTCGTTACAGGCGTATGCATAACGTTATATCATAAAAATAGAAGCCTGTGTCAAAGCATAAAAATAAATTAATAAATTAATTAATAACTATAAGAAGACTTAGCAGGCGTTGCTGCTATAGCGAAACACCTTACTGTAAAACAAATGAGAAAAAAGATAGCAGGCTAGGCGGCTACTGGTCGCCTCACCATTTCAAGGGCGATGCTACCAAGAAGTCATCATCATCATGGACAACAACCGGACATTCTAAAAATCATTGGCACTGCCAGAGGTGTGTTTGAAGGGTTCATATACATTTCAAAATGTTAACAGCGCATAGAACGATTAGGAAGGGACGAGACAACGGAGGTAAAGAAAGCTCTTTACCTCTGTTGTCTTGTCCCTTCTTAATCGTTCTATGCGCTGTTAACATTTTGAAATGAATCCACACCAACTTGTCCAAGCGTCAACCCTTGCAAACTACAGTTCATATACACACACGTACAAGCCCCCCCCCCCCCCCTTCCCCCCTGAAAAAAAATTGATGTGTCCTCCCCTGTTACAAACGCCCTTGCGTATGCCAGAATACCGGGAACTCAAAGTTATCCAATCCGCACATTCGCACACTCGAATACTGGACGCGCCACTTTAGTTTTAGACACAAGCAAGCCTGTTTCTGTACGCTCGCCGTATGTGTCTGAAAAGGAGGAGGAGGTGTTGGTGGCTTTCAAAAGAAGAGGAGAGATATGGAAAAGAGAAGGGGGGTCTGGCAGGTGGAGAGAGTGTGAAGCGAGACGAGGTGCTAACAAGAATGCAGAGACCCGTGACAGAAAGGGACGCGGAAACAAAAGCAAAAAAAGCACACGGCAGGAGAAAATTAGAGGTCACGCTCCCGTAGACACACATGCATGAAAGAGTGTGCATATGATGTGGAAGCTGCGCGTGTATACGTATGCAAGCACTTCGTTAGCGAGTTGTAGCGCTGCACGCAAAATGGAGGATATTGCGGGGTGCTAAAGAGGGGTGTATACGCATGGGAGGCAAATATGCGCATGAAAAAAAAAAAATGCGGAGTAGTAAAAACCACTACGCGCTATATGAAGGCTAAGTAAGGCCACGACACGCGTACGTCCCGAGGAGCACCGTAATTTACGGTTTGTAAGCCGCATCGAGTGAACACAGGCAGGAAGTACAGCCCCCAGGATAATTAATTCACCACACAAACTTATGCTGTATTCAGTGGTGAATGTGGTTGCTATGGATGATCTCGGGCCGCGTGATTTGCCACCGTATGCTCGCGTTCGGCAGGCTTGCGCATTCATAGATTCGCGTTTTCCTCTTTTTTCCCCCTGTTTTTATGGTACCGCAATACACAGGCATGTATATATATTGTCGTCCACCTATATGATGAAAAACGGAGTACGTTACTGTAAACGAATCTTTGATCCCATGTTCTAGCCCTATAAAAAAAAAAACAATACATCCCGAATGCTCTATAAGACACACAATTGCGTTTCGTACTGCTTGAAATGTTTACAGGAAACTCAATATGTTCCAAATGAAACTACATCATCATAAAAAGCTGGTATTGTGGTGCATACGAGTTCATCCAATAGGGACGCGTCGCGCGTTTTCGGCTCTTGACTGCACAGGCGTGTACTGGCCTTGTGGGACCAATTTTCAATTACGCAATATCACACAACTCATCTCGATGTTACATATTACACGAGTATATGTAAAAGCATACATGCATGGAGTAACCACTGCGAATGGTCTGCGAACTGTAGACGAAAAAATACAGTACACGCAACGCGAATAAATAAGAAGCAAACGAAACGGAGAGATGTGCATGCATGGACGAGCACGTACGGACAGAGAGCACACGTTGTTGCTTAAACGTGTGTAATTCGTGGCGCGAGCGCTCGTCCTGCATACGCACCTCGCGCATCATGTAGTGTATATACTCTTGGAAAGAATACACACATGTGTGTGTGTGTGTGTGTGTGTGTGTGTGTGTGTGTGTGTGTGTGTGTGTGTGTGTGTGTGTGTGTGTGTGTGCGTGCGTGCGTGCGTGCGTGCGTGCGTGCGTGCGTGCGTGCGTGCGTGCGCGTACACTGAGGGGCATAGCGAGCAGGATGGGCGAGCGCGCTCTCTAACAGCGTTGTGAAGCAAGGCTGTTACTGCCTAATGAGACAGCTGCAGCGAGAGGTGGAATGAACAGCTGACGGATCTCTCTCGCCTCGCGCTTGGCTGCACGGGTCTTGGCCGTTCGCTCACCCATCCGTCATCCGGTGACGAATTGAGAACGGAAAAATTTGTTGGTTTTTACTTGACAGAAAAGAGGGTAATTTCTAAAACCCAAACGATATAAGAATAGTTCTTGGGGTTTTACGTGCCCAAACCACGATGTGATTATGGAAGACGCCGTGGTCGAGGGCACCGACCACCTGGAGGCTTCAGAGATTTCTTCACCTGTGAATTCGTTTACTTGCCACACAGCGACATTCTTTCACAGTGAAAAGCAGAGACGGCCATCTTGGTATCGTGTGCTTGGTTGATCCTCAAATAACTGAAAACGACTGTCATTCCTGCTTTAACTATGAAAATCATAGTTTAATTGCGATGTTCACAGAGGTTACTAAGTGATGTTACTAAAGCCCTTCTTCAGACTATAATGACGTCACTCAAGTAACAATCAGAGCCGCTTCATGTTAACGGACACTTGACAGGAAAAAGCAGTAGTTGTTTGCGTTGTCATGTTCAAGAAGGAAAATCGCTGGTCGTTGTTATCGACAGGAGGCTGTGTGATAAATGCAAAGAAAAAAAAAACCCTTACAGCAGCGTTATTCGCATTTGATGAGAGGTCAGTCTCACCAATGTACGTTAATAATTTTTCGGTTTTTACGCCGTAGTGGAGGGCTCCGGAATATTCGACCACCTGGCGATCTTCAACGTGCACCTAAATCTAAGCACACGGGCGTCTAGCTTTACGCCTCCATAGAAATGTGACCGGCGCGGCCGGGATTGAACCCGCCACTAACGGTAACGAGTGTCCCCTCGTTCAAAATCAAGCTTGCTGATACGAAGCGATATTTAAGTACGGTGAATGCTTTGCTACCCCTTCACATTCTCGGCTCAATTAAAAGTCCTGTAGTGGTATCCAGGGTGCTTAATAATGGGAAAGAAACGCTTTAAGTTATCATGACGCTACACCGTTCGGTTCTCAGTGCTGGATCGTCAAGCGACGCCTCGCGTCATTTTGCGCCACGTTTCGGAGGCAGAATAAAAACCACAATGCGTTGCTTATTACGGAATATAAATGTGCTTCTCTCCGTCAATGCGGCACACGTACGGCATGCCGCATTCCCTGTACACAATCCAAAGACACGTTCCGAACGGTAAACAGTCCCTTTAAAAGCGTCGTATAACTTCGGGCGCCCCGGTGCTTTCCAATGTGTATAATATCACGATGGCGTGCGTTCGGCATATTAGCCAGTATATTTCCCTTTCTTTCTCTCTCATTCTCGTTGTTTTGTCTTTTTGGCATGCTCGTCCGGCAAGAAGAGTTTTGTCGAGAAACATTATCGAACCACATCGGAGGCAGCAGGCAGGCATTCGCTATAGCGAAAGTACAAGCCCAAGGAACAACAAAAGGAACAACGCGGGCTAATGTGTCACCGGAGTGCAACTTGCGTACGTGCACACCAGACACAAAGACTTCGAATAGCGCTGTGCGTCCGGCCTGGCTGTTGACAGAAAACAAAACGGAGATTCGTTCTCGCATGAGAGAGCAGCGCGCTGACAAAATCTCGCGCCGCGGCTTTCTCAGAGCGAGTGGGTGGGTGGATTGCGATTTGACGTACGTATATACTTGTCCGTGCATTCGCATCAAAAATAAAGGAACCTTCAAGAAAGATGCTTGTGGTTGTTTCCTCTGGTTTTCTGCTAACCCCTTTCCCTGCCACTCTCCCGCTTTTCCTGTCGGGTAAGCGTTCGGTATCGCAAAAAGGGGCAGCCTGGGTGAAAAGAAGAGTGATGCCAGCCAACCGTGATGCCGCGAATATAATGATCTCGTAGCGCGATTCGCTACGTGAAGGCTTATAGAAAGGACAGTGGTATTTCTCAGTAGACGAAATGACGGTAGTGTTTCGAAGAAGCTAAAGCTGGTTGCGAGGGCCCGTGATGCTGCCCGAGCTCAAGGCATCCTGAACTAAGGGATGCCTTTCCCTGTAGCTACCTTGCAAATAAATATCTTTATTCCCTCTCTCACTTCCTCTGCCTCGACCTCTCAAAGAGGCATATCGTATGTATAGCGGTGTGTTGGTATCTTGTTCTTCATCGCCGTTTTTGAGATAACCATAGGAGTATATTTCGGTGAAAAGCGTGTATTCTTTATCTACAGCCATCGGGCTTGTCTTTCATTATTTTATTTTCTTCTTTTTTTTCTTTGGCTGCGGGTCTGTTAAAATTTCCTACGTCACCGGCAAGTGAGACAGTCGAGCAGCTCGGGGTTTATCTCATCTCCCATTAATTCTTATTAAACAACAAATATATGTGTGGCACGTAAAAGCCTGGCAATTATTAGACAATAAATATATCGCTAACGTGAAGTCTGGTTGTGGGCATCTTCGAAGTGGACATTCACCAGAGTATATAGTTGTAATTGCTACATGCAGATCACTGAATTGCAGAGCATGTGTAAACAGGATTACTATACAGGAGCAACACACACACACCACACTTCTCTCTCCCTCTCTCTCCGCCCGTCAATCAATCAATCAATCAATCAATCAATCAATCAATCAATCAATCAATCAATCAATCAATCAATCAATCAATCAATCAATCAATACTGGCGTCATATTCGTCACGACCGTTCCAAGCTCTGCAGCAACGCTCAACCTTTGCGATGGTGGTGTCGGATACCGTCGTTAGGTATATATTTTTTTATCACTGCACGGATAAGGCCTTTCTTTCTTTCTTTCTTTCTTTCTTTCTTTCTTTCTTTCTTTCTTTCTTTCTTTCTTTCTTTTAGTATGTGTGCATTGAATATTGACATCCACTCACCCGAACATCGCGAGAGCTCGTGCGCACAAATGTTGGGCCAGACGCGCATTTCAGTTGCACACATAATGCGATTGGAGAAAAAAAAAGAAGAATGAAAAAAATCGAGAGAATGACCTGATTTTATCGAATTGCAAGGACTCCGGAGCGCTTGTGCATATACTCGTGCCAAGCGCTGCCCAGACTTTGCAAATGTCGACTGCTCGGCGTACAAACAACTCAGTGCATCTATTTTACTCCTTTGCAAACTTCCGTACACGCGTATGCATGCACATATATACCTCGAATAGCAATTCTTCAAAGCGACGCTTTCTCTCTTTCTCTTTTTTTTTCTTTTTGTTCTGACTGGTGACCACGATTCGTGGGCCCTCGCTTGATGCGGCCGTTTTGTTCTGTCCCTTTAGTGTTTTGCTAGTAGATCCGGTCCAGCAGCGGTCGCCAGGGAGACGGGCCCGCAAAACAGGAAGTGGGACCCATTCGCAGAGGCAACGGGTTTCCGGTGCCCTCGACGGTTTGCCTAATGATGGCCGGGTCCTTGATGTATCAGCTGACCAGCATTCGTTTCGAGTGGGACACGCGGTTGAAAACTGGGCGATTTCACCCGCCGCTTCCGCTTACCTTTTCTTTTCACTCGCGTGAGGAAAGGCGGTTTGAGGAGGGGAGGAGGGGGAAGTTCGATTCTACGGAATGTAGGGTGCGGTTGGAACAACTCAGTTTTGAATGCGTGCGCTGCAAATGTCAACGGGAATGTTTTTTTTTTTTTTTGAAGGCGAAAGCCTTGGATGCCTCTTCAAGCGCGAAAAGTGACTGTCGACAGCGTCGGTGTCAACATGAGTGATGCAAAAAATCATCATACCATGACGTCACAGGTTGCCAAATTTGTGACGACATAATGACGTCACTATGGCTTCTTCACATGGCATCGTCGCTTGGTCAGAGGCGGAGCCTGGAGACATCGCGAAACCACGCCGGGTGCAGAAAGCTTTCGGGGGGGGGGGGGGGGGGGGGTGATCAATACACTCCATTGAGAAGAAAAAGAAGATGGCGTTGGCGTTCGAGTCGTCTGAAACAAATACATAAGGCACCGTGGGACAGTGTGTTTAGCACTGGCTAACGGTGGTTAACTGAACGCTGCTGCTGGCATGTACTGGTTATATTAGAGAGTTTTATTGCGGGGACCCCTTGCCGTTCGGTCCCCGCGTTCTTGCGTACTTTTGTACTCTCTTCGCTTTTTTCTGTTCTCCAACCGCGCCCAAGGAGAATACAAAGGAACACAAGGGCTTGGATGCTCAAGGCGCTAGGAGTCTCTGGCACTAAAACTCGCTAACGTTAGATAAAGATGGCAGCCGACGATTGCTGTTGCTGGGTAGTGTTGAATAACTATAGGCAGCTGTCACTACTGGTAAATGTGTAACCATGAACAAAACCTCATTCTAAGCCATGTACCTAGTTGGGCGAGTTGGCATACACACTTCGCGGACATAATATGGTGACGCGCAGCTGTCCTTGCGTCCTCCCTTTCGTTCTCGTTTAAATTTGCGCTCGTCGTCATATATCTGTGAAACCTCGATCTCTTATGTTTCTGCACTATACAGATAGATATCTGTGCATCTGCCCTACGTACGAGAAAAACATGGTGGAACACAGAATGTCATAGAGAAAGTCAAACGGTCTTTTGTCTCTTACGCATTTGCGTAAGACAACTTGAAGCCGAAAGCCATTTTTTTCTTCTTCTCAGTCAATTGCATAGATCCCCCCGCTACCCCGAAAGCTTTCTGCACCCTACATGGGTTTACACTGCCTCCGGGATCGGAGGAATTGGAAGCTTTCTTTACCTCACGTGGTTTTGCAGGGCCTCCTAGATCGGCCCAGCTCGTAAACCAAGCGACGTCGTGTGACCACGTCATCATGTGGCGTCATAGGGTGACGTCATCGCATGATTTTTTTTTTTTGCATCACTCGTGTTGACGCCGACGCCACCGACGGTCACATTTCGCGTCTGATGAGGCATCTATGGCCTCCGCTGTGAAAAAAAAAGGGGGGGGGGGTGTCCATAAATCGGCGTTGAGAAGAAGCGGAGCAAGTCGTATTGCAGAGAAGCCGCCTTCGACGCGGCTCGTCTTGGTATAGAATTCCGCCGTCGCGGGCGTGCCAGAGCACGGCGGCGCGTATAAGGGAAGGCGTGAGTGGAAGACTGGAGGAGAAGGGTGAGAAGAAAAGAGAGAGGGGGGAAAGAGAGAACAGAGTTAATGCGCGCCATATCGCTCCCATCGATCCCCTCGCTCCGGTAACCACAATCGATACGGGGGAGTTCTCGGGTTTACGCCGCTATAGCGCCTTTCTCTGTTGTGCTCGGCGGTCCCGTTGTTCGTCTTCGAAGGGATCCGCTCGCCTTTCCTTTCTTCATTATTAGCACTATTTGTTTTCTCCGTTCCAAATGGCGCCGTTGCGCGCGGGTTTTTCAGCCGTATTCTATACTATACGCTTCACTTAGACTGAACGCAAGAAATGAGTAATCGGAGACTGCTAGGGAAGCGGCCTTCGTTCAGCAGTGGAGAGAAAGAGGAAACAACAAACAAACAAAGAAACAGACTCGGCCGATGGTGACATTCATGACAGTAAGGCAATAATACTTCAATTTGCAGATATCGTGTAGTGTTTCCTATCGCGTGATACGGTCAAACGTGTGGCAGCGTTTCTGGTTGACGTTCCTGAAGGGACACGCAAGATTAACTTTAGTAGCGTGCCCTAATACGCTGTCAGGTCACTGTTGAAGAGACTCAGTTAATCGTACACTTCTGTTGGTTACAATGTGTGACATAAAACCTAATTTTAACTAACTCACTATATGAATGAATGAATGAATGAATGAATGAATGAATGAATGAATGAATGAATGAATGAATGAATGAATGAATGAATGACCTTAAGAGGAGTAGAGGAATACAGCGCAACCTTGCAAAAATAAAAAACAGCATATTAGAGCTAGCTATGCTGTTTTTTTCTTCTGTTTATCCCGTTTTTGTTTAATACTTCCCGAATTCTTGCATTAAAGCTCCGTGAAGTGTGGGTGAAAAGCAACTGCGAAGCGCCTTCTCTGCGGCACTACTAATACTGGCGGTGCTATACAGGCTTAGCAACAAATATTTAAACATAAGAAACTGGACAGCAGACATTCTCTTGAATCTCAAGAGTCTATTGAAAAGAACAGAAAGTTAATAAAACCGTGTTATTTCTACGATTCGTATTCGAGACACAGGAAATACGTGCATACGTGCTAGACGTCCGTTGACTGATTCCTTTTCTTTATTCGATCGCCATTTCGTTATGAGAAGAAAGAAGTCCGATTTTATCAATCACCCACAAGCCATCTCCCTCTCTGCCTACACATTCTCTGTCTCGTATATGGTAGAAATACAACCGCGAGTCCATCTTATTCTCTTAAAAGCCATCGTTCATCCACTATACCACCTCTATTCTTTTCCTCCCTTTCTCTTGCGACACCTTCGGTTTCTGCGTGCAGGGCTTTTCACGCTCGTCGATTTTTGTTCGGCCGCTCACACATATACTGCCGCATAAAACGGCCACATACATGCACACACGCACGCAGACACCGTCGGCGCGCTGCTGGGGGGATCGACGAACGCACATCGATATCCGAAACCGTGACGAGCACGAAGAAGCGGCAGCAGCACGGCTTGAGGAAAAGAAAGAAAGAGAGAGAGAGAGAGAGAGATTCGATAGAAGTAAAATCGCCGAAGAGAAAAATACGAACGCATATTATAAAGGAGGGTTGCCGCAATCAGGGCACATCGCGTTGTATTTTTATTTCGCTCCCTTACTCTTTTGTTCTTTACACTCGATGGTGTACACCTCATTGTCCCGCGTCGTTGAGTACACTTTGCGGTTGTTAATAACGAGCCTCGCGCAGCGTGGAAGGCGGGTCCCAGGGCGTCGAGATGGATGGGAGATGCCGTCGAACATTGCGGGCGCGGTGCTCGTATGTGTACGCGATCGACGATGGAACAACAGCGGCAATAATGGCATAAAAGAAAGAGTGGACGCCTAAGTAAAATGATGAAATTGGGAGGAGAGAAATAAACAAAAGGAGGCGATGAATCGCGTATGTGCGTCGTCGAAGTCGCTGACGAATGCGGCGCCACCCTGCAGGTGTCTATTATAGAAAAGAGAGAGGGAGAAAAAGAAAATGAGGAAGAAGAAATGGCCGTGAAGCAAACACCTCGTTCTTTCACATTGTTATTAACCTTTTATTTTTTTTCGACATTCTATGCATATACTCTGGAGAGGAGAACCATGGAAATAAAGGCTCAGGTTGCCATATGTGCAGCGCATAATCGGCTTCCGTTGGTTCGTATTTTAAATGCATACATCCGAGCTACGCCGTCGATAAATTCGCGGTGTTGAAGCTGCAGCCAGTGAAAAGACGACCTTATGCGACGTCCGTGCTTGTTATTTCTATACATAAGGCGTCGCGGGTTCCCCCGTGAAATTCGCAATATTGAACATTCTTTTAAAGTGACTCCAAATAGAAAAAAAAAAGTTCCTCTCGTAATAGTAAATTACACCTTCGAAACGTTAGAAGCAGCGCTCTTGCCGTGAAAAAGCGCTTGGTAGGCCAGTAAACTATAGCAAAAAGAAAATACACGTTTCTTGAGGAATTCCTTTACCAAGGCGGCGTCTGCTACAGGGCCTACGTAACTTTTTTATCGGTAAAGATGTATAGCATTGTGTTTTGGGGGAGCCAGACACTTGCCAGAGCAGGTTTCGATAAATTCTGTACACCCAATATTGCCAAAGTACGAGGAAATAAAAAATCCGTTATGTCACATAGCCGGGTGTTGAGATTCCGGCGCTAAATTCAAAAATGAGACTAATTTACCCTTTTTATAATGAACCTACGATGGCAGAAACCAATGACCGATGGAGTTTTCAAAGAATCATTCATCAAACTAAACCGACTTGGTGTTTTATTTAGGTGCTCCTTTAAGGGAGTTCCGACGGTCCATTTACTCTTAATGCTCTCGTCGCACTCGACAGACCGCTTCGCAAGTGTATATTTTTAACGGAGGCCGCTGTTGACAATCTTTCTTCTTAGCGATGCGGTGATGATTCATCTGAGAATTGCGAAATGCACCGACAGTGGCATAAATCGTCGTTGTGTGTCATCGATGTAGACAATAGCCGTCATCAGCGTAACGGAACGGACGGACGCACAAGGCAAAACAATCCGCCTTTTTTACGACGCCCCGGCGCATGCGCTCTCCCCTAGCGGAAAAGTCGCGAAACGTTTCGTCATCTCGGAGGCTTTGCTTCTGGCAGTACCGGTTGTCCCGGCTCCTACCAAAACGGCTGAGGGCAGCACAGGAAAACGAAAGAGGTGGTTTGCGATCACTTGGCTCCTGTCGCATATATAGTAAAACGTGCCTTAGAATACGTTGAACAAGATTCCCATATAGGGGGGAAGGGAGGCGGGGGGGGGACGTCAGTTCTTATGAAATATTGTATTTGTTGACGGCGTATACAGTCTTCTTTAAGCCAAAGTATATCGTTGTTATTGTTGTTGTTTAAGACCACGTCTTTGTAAAGACCGGTACACTTTGAAACATAAATGCCCGACGTGCCAATCATTCCTGGGCTTTGCTTTCCTATCGCGAAAACGGAGGAAAAGGAGTTAGCGCTGATGAGGCGCATTGCTTTTGAAAGGCCGCCAGTCTACGTATACAGCGCCGTACGCAGAATCTTATACGCTTCGCAGATTGCTGTACTGGTCAAAGAAGTGCTGACTAATACTGCGGCACTGCAGTCAATAGCCGAAGTGCCATAGAAACCGATGTCGTCAGCGTGCGGAAAGTCCGGCGGCACTCTCATATATACGGACTCAGCCAAGCATCAAGTTTCCTGCTTTGTGGCAATGGCCTCTCAATAGGATGAAATAATGCTGGCGCTGGCCCTGAAAGACTTTAGTCTGTCTCAGACGTTTTCTACGTTTAAATTTTTTTTCTTGCAACTTTCTCATCGTCTTTGTTGCGTCAGAGCGGCTCGTGCGTTGTCAATGTGGGCATAAGCTGCCATTGGCGGGCTTTCATGTATTCGTGGGCACATTCGATCGTAGGGCATGCATAGGCTTGAAGATCGTGTGCATGGCTACGTACTGGTGACCTTAGTGCAACGTATTTTCAAACTTTTAATCAACCCCGCGCAGTCAGGGTGGCGAGACCGACACTGAATTTCAGATTAAAAAAAAAACAGTAAAAGCATGTACAGCAGCTTTGGCAAAATCAAGCCTCATCACAGCGCTATTTTAGAAAAAAATGCAGGGTAATTGACTGTGGTAAACTGTCTTGCAGTGTCGCTTGATCGATGTTCGTATTTAATCTTTTGCACACTACTATTCCGCTTTTGTTTTTTGTGTTTCGTGCTTTTTTATACAGTTATGTCAAAGTGGTTTGTACGAAAACTAACAATACTTATTTAAAAGACGTATCTGTAGTGCCTATTTTTTTTAATTCTAGGGGCAGGGGCAAGAACACAGCTTCTCGTTATCGTCCTCGCGTTGGCTATGTGCTGATGCTGTAACGAATGCCAAATAAACTTATTTGATTTGTGCTGATTTGACGTATAACGAAGAGAAATACGAATATGGTAAATGCGACACTGAAGAATGCGTTGCAGCCACAAGTTTTCTAGGAAGTGCGCCGACGTACACGATACACAGTGTTAGGCTAAAAAAGATACACTGAGAAGGAAACTTGGCCGTAATATGAGAAAAAAAAAAGAAGAAAGAACGACAGGAAGGGAAGATGCGAGTATCGTTCAAGAGCTAAAAGAAAAAAAAAAGACAGAACCGAACAGTTATGTGCTTTGAGGACATCGTATAGTGTACGAGGATCATGACACGAGCACAATACCGATTGTGCACCGCATTCACTGCTAGATCGACTGAGAATGTTCGTAAGAAAGGAGAGATAAACGGGGTAAGGGAAAAGGGAAGGGCGTTTCAAGAAGAAATAGCCCGCTTCTTATAGACCCTTTCCTTTGCTGTGCTTGCGTATAGCATATATTCGTGGTTCCATATACAACGAAGGGCGGGGAGCCGCGGAAACGCAAAAGGTCATTTGGACAACGTCGTCGTTTTCCCCTTCCCCTTTATGTATAGTCGATCGTCATCGTTCAGGTTGGGTCTTTTGCCGGCCGCCCCAGATGCGGTCATCAGAGTCACCATTTCTCAACTCTATAGCGGGAGACACCCAGTTCTATGGCTACATGGCCGAGTCCGCCAAGCTGCCCCGTGATCGGGTCCACCGTTCAAGCACCGGCAGGTCCTGCCATTTTGTGCGCCCGTGTATGAGCCCGCTGTATTCGGGAATCTTCGGGTATTCGACCATTTGTGGCCACGTGGCTGGCCACTGCGAGACTTTTTTGTTTCTTTCTTTCGCTGTCTCTTTTTACTTGAGTGCTTGTCAAGGCAGCGCAAACGCGTGAGCCGTCATTCTATTGTCACATTATACTTCAGGAGTGACTTCATGTATATATTTATCTCTGATAACACTGCTTTCATACGCGCGACTCAGTTGTTGACCATGTCATCGCTTGCGGAAACGTAAGCATCCTGGACAAAAGAAAAAAGAAACTGTGCCATATGCCCATGTTCTTAAGGACAACCTCGCAGAACGAAAAATTACATATTCATAGTAATTCATTTGTGGGGTTTCACGGGCCAAAACCACGATATTATTAGGAGGCGCGCCGTTGTGGAAGGTTCCACAAATTTCACCATCTGGTGTTCTTTAACGTGCACCGACATCACACAGTAGGCGGGCCTTCAGTATTTCGCCTCCATCGAACTCCGACCGCCGTGGTCGGGATGGAACCGGCGACTTTCGGTTTAGCAGACGAGCACCATAACCACTATACCACAGCGGCGGAGAGAATTTACATATTCAAATTATATATTCGATACATGGTGCGCATCATCGATTCAGTGTAGTAACACGTGTGGCACGCATGACACAGATTGTCTGTAGAACGAACCGAGTTTTGCGGAAATCTGCAAGGCTGAGGATTACCTGGCGGTGTTTTTGCGCATGGCACGAGTCACGTTTCGGAAAAAAAAAAAAGGAACATGTGCAGAGGAGAAAGAGCACAGATTGCCATTCGAGTTTCTAAAGAGATTTTTTTTTTCTAGAAGAGCAGAATACTTATACCAAAGTCATTCGTGCGCTGGTTCCAAAGCACCGTCATAAATGATATACTGTATATACCCACTCGCCGAATGTTCCATGGCCACACAGGCTAAGAACATTTGTGAAATTGAAGGTTGGACACCCTCCATATTTACATTCTCCGCTCATTGAGGTTGCGGTTACCTTTGACGTTCCTTCCAACACGTCGTCGAAGATAGCATATGTGCAAGAAGCCCTTCACAAAATACCTGGCTACAAACCTCATTTAGACAAGCCGACACGCTGGCGAGCCAGAACCTGTCAAATTGTCCTTAACAAAACACACTTACCATTGAAGTCGTATAGTTACAACCTGCACTGGAGGCAAAGACAAGAAAACCCGAAGTTGATGTTCAAGGTGATGCGCACGGATTCTTAGCAAACAGTTCTTAGAACAAAGGGCCGCGGATGCTCCGCGAACAGATGAGAGAAACAAACGAAACAACAATTGCCCGAAAAGCTGCAAAACGCTGTTCTCCCCGCCTGTGGACCACACCCTCGAAAGCACTGAGCTTCGGCATGCATACGGAAAATAGATCGACTGATACACATATATAGGTGTATATGCGAACGTCAAAGCGTAGAGCCGGGCCACGCGGAGCCAGTTATGGCAAAGACAAATGCACAGCATACCTCTCGTGCTGATGATGGTGCAGCCGCGATGATGGCAGGAGGGTCGTCGTCCACTTCGAACGTTGTACGCGGAAAACGGACAGGGAGGAGTCCTGCGCAGTCGGAAAAGTATAAGGTGTTGCTCGCGCCGGACACTCATTTGGGGAGGGACCGCGAGCGGCCCAAATGATATCCCACGTTACCGGTCTGCCTCTCTTTCGAACTGGTATACGATTCGAGTCTCGCTTTGTCCTTGCAGACCAGCCCCACGGGTCCCATATAATATGGCGGAGAAAGCGTACCTCCGGCGCTCCTTATAATCCCGCGTCTGGGTGTCAGACAGAGACGGATTGGTCAGTGGGCTTGCCTGGCAGCGAAAGGGAGATTCGTACGCCGCGGATACCTGAGCGGTCTGCCTTATTACTTTACTACGGACGTTCATATAATGGTAAAGTCATGAGCCTCTGGCTGGTACGGATATCGAAGTATGGAGTATTGGACGCTGGAACGTGCCTCGCAGGTGGGTGAGAGAGTTAATTTGTGGCCCAGAAGCTGAGGCAGAAGAAAACGAAAGCGGAGAATTCGAAATAGCATTACGTCAAACAGTGGGCGCGTGCACATATATATGCCACATGGTATATAAGGAGTGGCGCTGGAAACGTTGATATTCCTGTGGTGTAAGCGCACGTGCATGGCGTGTTAGTGCTGATGCGGAGCGCTGTAGCCCATATGAGAGGCGCAGATAAATTAAACAAAATTATATAAAGAAAAATTAAGGCAAGTGCGACTGTTCGCTCTTATCAGCGATGTCGATATGTAGAGAGACGCAAGTTTTAGCGGTCGCTGTAAGCCAAACGATTTCAATTTATCTTCTATATATATATTCTCTCGAAATTAACGGTAAACATCCCTAGTAGCCTCGTTCCACGTATACGTGCTGCGTGTAGCCTATAGGCTACACGCAGCACATGCGGTATTTTTACAAATGCGTTCCACCCGAACTTAGTGAAACCATATATGCGATATAGAACCCACACGCAATTATCGATAACGCAATATGCGATTATTTTCTGCCTGAAACGAACTTTTTGAAGGCTGTTTGAAGTAAACATCTTATCAATGATGACGACTTCGATTAAAAAGAAAACGATTTACCTTCAGCCACCGATCGTGGTAAAGAAAAAAAAATGACAAGGTGCAATTTATCAAGGACCACGTGCGCTGTATTACTAAACTGACCTTTCCTGTTTTTTTTTTCTTCTTTTTTTGCCTGAGCTTTTGACAAGCAGTCTAGGTGATGCAGTCTTCTTTACACAGGATTAGGATTATCACCGCGATCAGCGAATCGGAATAGACCTTCAATTCATCCGATGACTTTGGTTCGACAAGGACATATATACGTTTCAATATAACTAATCGAATATGTGCCGCAGTTTCGAGAGCGTTGTCCGTAGATTGTATAGTTATGGACCAGCAATGCATGTCTGCGTTTGGAGACGGGACGCCACGTCTTTCGAGCACAACTTGAAGGGCGTTAAGCTGCTATCATGAATTAGTATAATTCCATGATAGAAGAGCAGCCCATATCCATCCCTCCATGCTTATACAGGCAAACGGAACATCGCGTTTGCCGTTTCTCCAGCATATTAAAGTGTATGTTCAGTGTATATACTTGAAGTTATATACTTGTCCAGAAAAGACTCGTCTATACTCACGCTAGTATCATCCTTTTGCTTCGCACCAGCCTGTGTAGTGTCGTGCCAAGGATACTGTGCAGTGTTTTAAAAACCCGAGAAATGAAACTTAGAAACTACGCTATAGCGAAAGTATGCCTCTATCGGGGCTCATCTTTTGCACCAAGGTTTATCGCCATCTGTCTTGCGTGTACGTCCTTGCTGTGGTGCGCGTGCTCAGTCATCAGCTTATGCATGAACTTGATGCTTCTATACAACGAAATGTGGTTTACACCTACAGTCTTGAAATGCGGTTAACATTTATTGAAATATGGTTAACACCTTGAGTCTCCTTAGCTATTCTCAGTGGGCATTTCGTCTCCAATGAAATTCAGCCGCTGCGACCGGGGATCGCACCCGCGTCCTTGGGCTTACCAGTGCGACACCTCAGTCGCTATGCTTTACTACGGCGCGGTAACCAGAGCTGGTTCTACCTGAATTTTTCTTGAAATACGCCAGCGGTGGCGTGTTTGTTGCCTCAGCTGCGGCCGGCGTCGCTGTGGTCGCGCGGCTTGCAGTGTGTGCGCGTGTGTACAGCAGCAGCGTGCGCTTTTGCCGCCGCCGCCGCTGTGTCGAGGGCCGACGCCGCCGCCGCTCGACTGTGGCCGAGTGGGCGTGAGCGCGCACGGCAATCGGGAAGCAATCCATCACCACCGCGGGTCGGCCAACACCGGACCCGACCGATGGAAGGACGCTCGATGGATCGTCGCTGAAGAGCCTAAGAAGAAAGAGAAAGCGCACTCGGAAAAGAAATGGAAGAACGGAGGAAACAGAAAAGAGGCCGCGACAATGGCAATGCGTCCGGAGAGAGCGCTTCAGCGAAACGGTGGATGCGCTTGCGCGCCTTCGCGATGCTACGCCGGTGGGCGGGGCAAAGCGGCAGACCCTCACTATGAAAGGAGAGCGTGCCGGAGGCGCTATTGCGCGTCCTCCTATATGCTAATTACGCGAGTGCGTTCTCGCGCTGGCGCGCGATGCGCGTGTCCTCTTCTCGTGTATGGTTGCGTTGTTGACCGCCCGTTGGTTGTATCTGCTGCTATAAGAGCTTCGTTTGTGATACGATTTCGCCTATAGAATCGAAGCCCGGATTGTAATGTGCTCACTGGTTATTTGATGCGAAAACAACATTCTAGGGCACTGGCCTACCCGGACTTCAACGCAAGCAGGTACGAGGGCGTTGCTCAGGTTTCTTAACGGCGCATTGTGAGAGTTCAGTGACCATATTGGTGTGCTCTTAGACAGTGCCATTGTCATGACTTTGTAATGCCGTTACGGACTCTCTTCTCTTCTTTCATTCTTTCACACCCCCTTTCCCCTTCTGAAGTACAGGGTAGCCAACCGGAGGTTTCCTCTGGTTAACCTCCCTGCCTTTGCTCTTTCTCTCTAAACCTTATAGGTATTGCGTTTCAACCCAGGTCTGAACTACTTTGGCAAGATTGCGGAGGTTCACATCAAAAGAAAATTCTTGCAATCGGTGTTATGCGCATGCGCGAATGACTTGTCTCTCCCTCTTTTCTTTTTCTTTTTCTTTCTTTAGTGTATATATATATATATATATATATATATATATATATATATATATATATATATATATATTTTTTTTTTTGCTGTCCGCCATCTTCATATCTCCCAGTGCAGTGTGGCAAAACAGCTTTACAACCTAGTTAACCTCCCTGCCTTTCATTTGCCTTCACCAAGCTTTGTCGAAGGGACATGATGTTATATTACAGTGGCTGCCGGGATACTACATGTGGCATTGTCGGTAACGACCTCGCTGATTATGCCGCCCGATCCGCCTACGGGGACGCCCAGACAGCCCCAATACCCTTGTCGAGAACAGACGCTGCAAGGGGCCGTTTGCTGACGCAATGTCGCAAACGTGGTTGAGCGACCCCAGTGTCTGGAACCGTTGCCTACATAAACTGTAGACCCATCGAGGAAGCTGCAAGTTTCATCGCACCTTTCCCGCCGCGAACTTTACTGTGCCGCCTGTGGTGTGGCTTTCACGAAGGCGTACTCTTTTCGCATAGGAGTGGCAGACACCTGCGGATGTGACTAGTGCAACAGTTACGAAACGATAGAACTTCTACTGTGTTTCTGTGATCGTTTTGTGAGCGAGCGCAACGTTCTACGCAATGCGCTGAACAAACCAGACGACAGACCGTTTTCAGAAGAGAAGCTCTTCGGATCGTGGCCCTACGCGTCGCAGGCCAGCAAAGCGACACGGGCATTGATACTGTTTTTAAGATCGTCCGGGTTAAGCGATCACTTGTAGGCGTGTAGTGGACAGGCGCACATGTATTCTGACAGTGCTTTCTCCCCTTTTCTTTCTTTCTTTCTTTTCTTCTTCTTTCTTCTTT